>NC_138738.1:42650129-42652629 GCF_965113295.1 Leuciscus leuciscus | reverse complement strand
TGGAGTCGGTGTTGCCCTTCTCAACTGAATCGCACACTGGTAGCTCGCTTTTGATTCGTGGCATTGGGCTTAATACATTATCCGTACCCCTGCATAAAGTTGATTTGACCTGTGAATTAGTGCATGGGGTGGTGGATCTTGGTATACGTCCTATTCTACCTGTTGATGGCGTTTCACTGATCCTCGGAAATAACTTGGCCGGCGGACGCGTTTGGGTTAATCAATCGCCCTCTTTGGTTGTGACTAATGCACCGTCTTGTACTGATGGTCCGGATGACAGTGCGCAACAGTATCCGAAAGTGTTCGTCGCGTGTGCAGTGACTCGTTCTGGTGCTCATCCTAGGGCTGAAGAGAAAATCAGTGACGCTGAAACGTGTTTCGTTTTGAGTGATTATCCCATTGTGGTTTCTCGGGAAGAGTTGTCTACTGAACAGCAGAATGATGAAACATTAAAACCACAATTTGAACAGGTTGTTGACAGCACCGAAATTCGTGACAGATCGCAAGGTTATTTTATTGAACAGAATGTTTTACTGAGAAAGTGGTCTCCACATGCTGTTGATGGTATGGGAGATTCTGTCATTCAGGTCGTGATACCAGTAAAGTTTCGCTCGCTAGTGTTGAAAATGGCTCACGATCAGCTCGCCGGTCATGCTGGTGTTCAGAAAACTTATGACAGAATTCTTCGATACTTTTACTGGCCTCGTATTAAAAAGGACGTTGCCAGTTTTATTAAGACCTGTCATACGTGCCAGCTTACCGGCAAACCGAACCAGTCGTTAAAACCGGCTCCTCTGCGTCCAATTCCGGCTGTATGTCAACCGTTCGAACATCTTATAATTGATTGCGTCGGTCCTCTTCCTCGTTCGAAGGCTGGAAGTGAGTACCTGTTGACAGTCATGTGTCAAGTTACGCGTTATCCAGCTGCGTTCCCATTGCGCTCGATTAACACAAAATCTATTGTGAAAGCGATCACTCAGTTCGTGTCTATTTTTGGGTTACCAAAAATTATCCAATCAGACCAAGGAAGTAATTTTACTTCGAAATTGTTTGCGGAGGTGCTTTTCGAGCTGGGTATTAAACACAATTTGTCAACAGCGTATCACGCCCAGAGTCAAGGGGCACTCGAACGTTTTCATTCTACGTTAAAATCACTATTGAGAGCCTACTGTCTGGAAATGCAGCGGGATTGGGAAGAGGGTCTTCCGCGGTTGATGTTAGCAGCCAGGGAGGTTACGCAGCAGAGCATTGGGTTTAGCCCAAACGAGCTGGTTTTTGCGAGCTGGTTTTTGCACACAAAGTCCGGGGGTTATTAGCTGTCTTGCGTGATCAATGGATTGATTCAGAACCACCGGAAAAAATTTCAGAGTACGTGCTGGGTTTTCGTCGTCGGCTTTCATTAGCTGGGGAGTTAGCTGGGAAATGTTTAAATAAAACTCAGGGGAAAATGAAAAAATTGTTTGACCGATACACTGAACATCGGAAGTTTAGTGTAGGAGATCAGGTCATTGCGCTTTTGCCTGTTATAGATTCCCCGTTTCAAGCCAAATATACTGGGCCGTATGAGATAATACATTGCGGGGCCATGGATAATTACACGATTCTGACGCCAGACCGAAGAAAGAGATCCCAAGTCTGTCATGTAAATCTCCTTAAGCCTTATTATCAGCGAAACCGACCGGTCTCAGTGGCGCCTGTGGTGCTAGTGGACAGCTCCCCTCAGTCAGGTGTTTCACAGGACATGAGTATGCCTGTGGACGAATTAGAATCTCCTGATGACTGTGTGTTACTGGGTCGTTTAAAGAATTCTGAAACGTTGAAAAATCTTTTGGTCCGTCTCTCTCAAGCAAATCTTACATTGAATCTTGCCAAGTGCGAGTTTGCAGGAGCGACAGTTTCGTATCTCGGTAAGGTAGTGGGGCAAGGACAGGTGCGTCCAGTGAAGGAGAAGGTGAGAGCAATAGATGAATATCCTGTTCCGGTCACTAAAAAGGAGTTAATGAGTTTTCTAGGTCTAGTGGGTTTCTACTAGCCTGACTACGTCAGACTTCCTACTTCCGCTAATTTCATTTCGCTCCTGTAGTCAGTCTGAGATAGCAGCCTATCTTTCAGTTTTCCACCGGCCTGAAAACAGCCGGGCCAATCAACGAACAGAGGGCGGGCTGAGAGCCGTGACGTAGACGCTGATTGTACCGTGGATGCGTAGATTTACTTCACATAATCTCCAAAAGTCATTCACAGCCATGTTCACTCCGGTATTTCGCTCGATGGTTTAGTTTTTGCATCATACATGCGTTTACAGTGGAAGTTAGATGCGGCTGAGCATGCGCATAACACACGCCATAACCAAACGTTATGTGATTGGCTTACGGGTAACCAATGATTTTAAACTTCAGACAAGCGCCCCCCCGCGAGAGAGAAAACACTTCTCTATTATGCCCTTCCAGACTCTGTATACGAAGCAAAGTGAAGTAGCAGAGTCTGGTATTACCAGGCTAGG
>NC_138738.1:42635129-42645129 GCF_965113295.1 Leuciscus leuciscus | reverse complement strand
TCCGCTGACACCGGCTCGTAAAGCTGAGGGAACACCAATCAGCCCAGAAATACAACATCTACAGGATGTTTAAATACAACATAATAATATTTCATAATGCAAGCCTCTTGTGTGCATTAGCACCTGCATCAGAGTCCAAGAAATCACCTCGTTACCATAGTAATGCCAGTATTAGAATAACACGCCAATAAAACGGAGGAGGCGTGTGTGTGTGTGTGTGTGTGTGTGTGTGCAATATAAACATTTAGTTGTGTTGACAAGTGTAATTTTCTACTTTTGTAAAGTATGAACCGGAAACTCGAGTGAGTCTAGGCTTCTCGTACAGTAATAACCGTCCTTCAGTCCAGCATCATACTCACTGTTATTGTTTCTACACTCTTAGAAATAAAGGTTTTCACAGCGACGCCATAAACGACGGTTCTGGTTCCCCGAAGAACCTCTCAGTGATCAGTTCATAAAAGAACCTTTTTTTCTAAGTGTGAAGAACATTTTACGTTTCTTTTGAATTGCTTAGACAATTTCTCAAACTATGGCTCGTTTTCTCTAAACTTTACACACAAAGCCACAAAACACACACACACACACACACAACATGCAAAACGTTACACATCTGTTGCAAAATCAAACACTTCATTCAAAAGGGGTTTAACTCTACACACACACACACACATCAAATGATTAGCCACACACACACCAAACTACACACAGATGTGAAACATGTAAAACACTATTATCAAGTTCAAGTTCAAGTTAATTTTATTTATATAGCACATTTTATAACAGCCACTGACTGACCAAAGTGCTTTACAGAACTACAAGATTAAAACAATAATACCATGCATAAGAGCACAGCACAGATACAGCAGCCTTAAGCAGGAATAGCAAAAGCATTGTCAAACATCAAAAACAAAAATAAGAAATAAAAAAACAGAAATGGCAAAACAATATCAGACACAACAATGATAAAAACAAAAATGGCAGTATCAGACCTGGAAGAGGAAAAAACACAAAAAAACAAGAGAAATAGTAAAACTAACCATCCTTAATTGTAAGCCAGGGAAAACAAGTGTGTTTTTAAAAGTGACTTAAAAGAAGTCAAGAAGGGGCTATCCTAACTACTAAGGGCAAATTGTTCCACAGCCGAGGCCCAACCACAGCGAACGCTCGATCACCCCTGCGTTTGAGTCTGGAATGTGGGACTAATAACAGGTTCTTTTCACTCGATCTCAGACTTCTTAATGGGGTGTAGGGTTGTAACAACTCAGATAGGTAGCTTGGTGCTTGGCTAGATAGAGATTTATATACAAATAAAAGGATTTTAAAATCGATTCTGAAATTAATGGGTAACCAATGAAGAGACCTCAGAATTGGGGTAATATGGTATATTATCTTGTGTGTTGTGCTTGTTCAGTGCAGTGGAGTTACAGGAGTTTGTCTCACACACACACACACACACACACACACACACACACACACACACACACACACACACACATGTGTGTGCACTAATACACTGTATATACAGTATGTGCACAGATCTGAGGCAAGTTGAAGGATGTGAATGAAAAGCCATTTAGTGATTTAACTGTGAATTAATTCTGGTTTGTCTCATAAGGAATTGCAACTGTAAATACTGTTACTGTCTTCCTTTATTTTGTACAAAGGCATTCCAGAATAAGTGTTTAAGTTAATTTCTAAATTTAAAGAAAACTGATTTCTTGTCAAAATGCAAATGTTTCAATTTGTTTCAGGATTCTTTGATACATTTAAAATTTAAAAACATTATAAATGTCTTTACAGTCACTGTCTCTTTTGATACATTGAATGTATCCTTTGGTGCATGTATTAATGTGAGTGTGTGTGTGTGTGTGTGTGTGTGTGTGTGTGTGTGTGTGTGTGTGTGTGTGCCTGTGCGTGTGCGTGTGTGTGTGTGTGTGTGTGTGTGTGTGTGTGTGTGTGTGTGTGTGTGTCGTGTGTGTGTGTTTGTGTGTGTGTGTGTGTGTGTGTGCGTGTGCGTGTGTGTGTGTGTGTGTGGTAGCTTGTAACAATAGCAGAGGTGACTGGACCTACAAGAGCACTGACAGATTTACAACCTTTGTGCCAGAGCGAGGAAGAGAATTCTGGGAAAAGAGTTCTGGCGTCAGTCCCAGACAAGCAGGTAGTTCTGTGTGTGTGTGTGTGTGTGTGTGTGTGTGTGTGTGTGTGTGTGTGTGTGTGTGTGTGTGTGTGTGTGTGTGTGTGTGTGTGCAGGTAGTGCTTCACACAGGCTAGTTTGAATGTACAGTACTGAAGAAAAGAATCCCGATTTAGTTTTTTTTCAGATTCAGGGATCGAAACACACTGAGGTTTTTGAAGCACAGCCACTTTCACACATCAAGGGTACAGTTCAGCCTAACATCAGAATAAGTCATCATTTACTCACCCTGATGTTGTTCTAATGCCCTTCTTCCCTTTTCAGAGCACAAAAGGAGATTAAAAACAAAAAATGTTCCACTCGTGTTTATAATAGCAGTGAATAGCGACCAGTATTAAGCTTTCAGAAAAAGGTGCAAAATTAAGATGGAATGATCCGATGCGTGCCGTATATCCCAAGTGTTCCGGTGGTTTATGACAGGGTTTGGTGAAAAACAAATCGGAAATGTAATGTTAGCGCCACAGTCCAGCTCGCCTAGAACAACACACACGTTGAGAAATCGAGATTAATAAGAACAACCACCTCAGTTTGTCGTTAAACAAAGGGATGAACGATATATATCCCACCTTATCGGTATCGGCCGATATTTGTTCATTTTCAATGATGAGAGAATTTTCCGATAAGAAAATTTGCCTGATATATTAAAACTGATAAATAATGGATTATGAGACGCTTCAGATGCTGTTCAACATGATCATTTTGAATCGATTATAATAAATATTATTTGAATCGCTTCAAAAAAGGAAATTACGGTTCAGTGCAACATGAGCAGTCTCTCATATCAGCTACATATTATAAATGTGTGTTTGGGATGTGGATTTTAATGCTGAGACTTTTGTATCAGGCTCTCAAATATTATATACAAATTTGGATTTTAGATTTATCGGCCAATATATCGGTTATCGGCTTTCAAATACAAAGAATTATCGGTTATCGGTATCGACCAAAATGTTCCTATCAGTGCATCTCTATTTTAGTGTGATGCTTGAGGACCTTTCCTCTTGAGATTAGACAAACTCTGAGAGCAAAGCTGGAGAATATCTCATATATCAGCGTCATCTCTTTCTCATCTGATGTTTAATGCACACAACACTTGTGAAAACCTCAGACTCACTGCCTGAGATCTCACGTTTTTATTAATCCACTAGTTTGAGGCATTTTGTGGCGAGTGTCAAAACGTATTAAGCTCAAGCAATATCGTGTGTGTTTGATACTAGATGTCTAAAACTACACATGGAAATGGTTGTATTGGTTGTGTTTTGTGAAGCGTGTTCACCTGTGCTTCAGTGACGGGATCAGACGAGACAGATGTTCTGGAGGAGCTCAGACTGCTTCAGTTTAATGTACAGGAGCTTCTGCTGCGCTGTGATGTTTTATTCACCGCTCAACCTTCACTCACCGGCTGATGTTCAAGAGCAGAACCCCTCAAACGCACATGAAACGAAGCGCTGAATAATACAGGGAATCTGAGGAGAAGGATTCTGCTAAAACAGTGCTAATCTTGGAGAACACAGGGAATATCTGCTCTCGAGGAAACACCAGCGCTCTTATGTAATGGTATTTGGGGAAGAGTGTGTCGGATTGATGTTTTCTCCTGGAAATTGATTCTTTTCTGAGGTGAAGTTGAACATTCTTACCTCAGACGTCTGATTCAAAGCCGGGATAAAGAGATCAAACCGGCGTCGCAGAACAATGCCGACGTCAGGAGTAATTTGGGCGAGCGAGGATAGCGATCTCACCTGCCTCTCTCTCTCTCAGGTGACAGTCGAACACACTCCTCATCTGCATTTCAAAGGCAGGAACACGAGAGCCGCTTAACTCCGGCACGCTCTCACACTGATGCTCCACAGATACTCATAAATCCCTCCTCTGACGGTGTGCAGTCGCTCAGAAGACACGTTTGTGGGAGGAGAAGAAGGTGAGCGCTTTATTCTGACTGAACGCGGTGTGTGTGAGACGAGGCTGAACGCGGTGTGTGTGAGACGAGGCTCTGTTAGACAGATCTGTCTGCACCGGTAAAGCACTCGTTTAAAGGAATCTCAGTACGTGAAATCCTGACAGACTCAGTAGATCAGGGTGAGTCTGTCTCAGACGTGTGTGTGTGTGTGTGTGTTTGATGAAATATTGTGTACATGTTACATGAGAAATATTTTTGATGTTGCATAGATGGTCTCAAAGGTCAGAAGGTCCCTCAAGAGATTTGACCTTTTTTTGACCTGTTTTGTTTGGTTTTGTCTCTGCATGTGTTTTAAAGTGTTCTGAAGTTTTTTTGTTTTTTTTTTAAGATTGTTTAGAAGTTACAAAAGTTTGGGGTCTTTTTCTCATTTTTATTCTTCAAGTGACAGTAAAGACATTTATAATGTTAGAAAAGATTTTATTTCAAATAAATGCTGTTCTTTTCAACTTTCTGTTCATCAAATAATCCTGAAAAATAAAATGTTTCACAGTTTCCACAGAAATATAATCATAAATGTTTCTTGATCATCAAATCATCATATTAGAGTGATTTCTGAAGGATCATGTGACACTGAAGACTGGAGTAATGATGCTGAAAATAAATTACACTTTACTATATATTCACATAGAAAACAGATGATTTACACTGGAATAATATTTCACTGTTTTTACTGTATTTTTGATCACATAAATGCAGGTTTGATGAGTAGAAGAGACATTAATCGTACTGACCCCAAACTTATGAAACCGTACTCTTTTAAAAATATAAAAGTTTTCATAATAATCATATTCCTTAGTGTGAAGAACATTTTAATAATCTAAAGAACCTTGGAAATATTCCATGGATGTTAAAGTTTCTTCATGGAAACATGGATGCCGATAAAGAGCCTTTATTTTGAAGAGTTTAGTGTTGTATCTCCACAGACGTCACTGATGTGTGAATCATGTGTTGATGTTCGTCAGGAGTTCAGAACGACGTCTTTCTGCACTTTAGTTTCAGTAAATGCACTGAGAGGAAGATTTGACTCCTCTTCATTTGACTCCTTTGATTCAGACTCAGCTTTGGTGAGCGTCTGGTTGTTTTACCGCGGTACCTGAGCGGGAGGTGATGTGTGTGTGTTCAGGAGTAATTCTGCTCTGGGGATTTATCATTACTGCCCTCTGTAAACACTCAGCCCTGATGTTTCTCATTAGACTCGAGTCTAAACGGGGTCTAAAACAAGCTCAGGCTCCGACACACACTCCAGCAGAGGCGAGGAATTATACTTTATGAGGCAGGAGGTCACAGCAGCCAAACACACGGCTAACTGGGACCACACACACACACACACTCACACACTTTTCCACTCTTAACACACACACTCTTTAGGGGTCCACTGGGGAGATGTTCAGTGTGAGGAGCTCTCGCCCAGAAAACCATCCAGATACAAACAAATACAAAGAGTCTTGTGTGTGTGTGTGTGTGTGTGTGTGTGTGTGTGTGTGTGTGTGTGTGTGTGTGTGTGTGTGTGTGTGCGTGTGCGTGCGCGCGCGCGTGTGTGTGTGTGTGTGTGTGTGTGTGTGTGTGTTGCAGACAGTCAGAGTTGGAGTGTGAGGAGTGCGTTCAGTCCTCCGTGACCTGTGGAGTGTTTTGGTCTGGGAGTGAAGTTGGTTTATTCTGCTGGAGTTTGAAGGTCCTGAGGTTATCTGTGACCTACAGCCGGCCGGCCGGCACACACACACACACACACACACACACACACGCACACACACACACACACACACACACACACACACACACACACACACACAGAGGATCCCCTCATGAAGCGCTGGACGTCTGCTGTGTCGTGACAAACTCTCTGAGCTTCTGCTGTCAGACAGAAACGACATTATTAACCTTCACTCCATCATTACAGTAGGGATCCGCTCTATAGGGCTTTAACAGGCCACTGTAACTTCTGCTGCAAAATTACTTTTTATGTTGTGTGATACCAGTGTACAAAGATTATATAATAATTTTTTTCAACAGTTTGAGGTCATTAAAAAAAAGTGACAGTAAAGACCTTTATTTTGTTACAAAATATTCTAATGATGCTGAAAATTCAGCTTTCATTACAGGAATTAATTACACTTTATTATATATTCAATAATATTTCACTGTTTTTTTTATTTATTTATTTTTTATAAATGCAGGTTTGCTAAGCAGAAGAGAGTCTCAGGATCAGATCAAGCATGAGGTGTAACGACCAATCACAGTTGCAGGATCAGATCAAGCATGAGGCGTAACGACCAATCACAGTTTCCGGATCAGATCAAGCATGAGGCGTAACGACCAATCACAGTCTCAGGATCAGAAAATTTAACAATTCTTCTGACTCTCACATGCTTTTCAAAACCTTCTCCTCTCTTCTCAACCCTCCTCCTCCTCCTCCTCCTCCTCCTTCATCAACACTAACAGCTGACGATTTTGCCACATTCTCCAGAAGTCTCCAAACTCCTCCTTTCCAATCGCCCTACCACCTGTCCGCTTGATCCTATTCCCACTAACCTACTTCAAGCCATTTCATCCTCAGTTGTGCCCGCACTCACACACATCATAAACACCTCTCTTCACACTGGTACCTTTCCCACAGCATTTAAGCAGGCTAGTGTAACCCCACTGCTTTAGAAACCCACTCTAAATCCAGCACATCTTGAAAATTACAGACCGGTATCCCTTCTTCCATTCGTCACAAAGACACTTGAACGAGTTGTTTTCAACCAGATCTCTTCCTTTCTTACACAGAACAATCTCCTGGACAACAATCAGTCTGGTTTCAAAAGTGGACACTCAACTGAGACGGCCCTGCTCTCGGTAACTGAAGCTCTGAGATTGGCAAGAGCAGCTTCCAAATCCTCAGTTCTCATCCTGCTGGATCTGCTGCCTTCGACACAGTTAACCCCCAGATCCTCCTGTCAATCCTAAAGATGAAGGGCATCTCGGGAACCGCACTCCAATGGTTCAAGTCTTACCTCTCAGGTAGGTCCTTCAGGGTGTCGTGGAGGGGTGTGATGTCTAAGACCCAACATCTAGCTACTGGAGTGCCTCAGGGCTCAGTGCTGGGACCGCTTCTCTTCTCCATCTACATGACATCACTAGGATCTGTGAATTCAGAAACATGGCTTTTCCTATCACTGCTATGCTGATGACACACAGCTCTACCTCTCATTCCAGTCAGAGGATATGACGGTAGCTGATCGTATCTCAGCCTGACAGACATTTCTGGCTGGATGAAGGACCACCACCTTCAACTAAACCTTGCGAAGACAGAGTTGCTTGTGATTCCGGCCAACCGAACACCATAACTCCATCAAGGTCAGCCAGGAACCTTGGAGTTATAGTTGATGATCAATTGCATTTCACAGACCACATTGCTAGCACTGCCCAGTCATGCAGATTTGCCTTATACAACATCAGGAGGATCAGGCCCTTCCTATCAGAGCATGCTACACAACTCCTTGTCCAAGCGCTTGTTCTCTCCAGACTGGACTATTGTAATGCTCTCCTGGCTGGTCTTCCAGCATCACTGTCACACCTCTGCAACTGATCCAGATGCTGCAGCTAGAGTGGTCTTTAATGAGACGAAGAGAGTACACGTCACTCCTCTCCTCACTACACTGCACTGGTTGCCAGTTGCCGCTCGCATCAAATCCAAGTCACTGACGTTTGCCTACAGAACAACCACTGGCTCTGCTCCCTTTTACCTAAACTCATTACTCCAGACCTACATGCCATCCAGAAACTTGCGCTCTGCAAGTGAACGCCGTGTGGTGCATCATCTCAAAGAGGCACTAAATCTCTTTCTCGGACCTTCACCATGACCATTCCTGCTGGTGGAATGACCTAACTCAACCAGAGCTGCTGAGTCCATAGCCACGTTCAAGAAACGTCTGAAGACGCTTTTTAAGAAAAAGAAAAAATACATGCACTGTGTTAGATTGAACTGGGAAGGGTCATAGCACTTGCATATTGTCGTCCTACTGTTAGTTTAACTGCTGCTATTGTTCTCATTTGTAAGTTGCTTTGGATAAAAGTGTCTGCTAAATGAATAAATGTAAATGTAGATCAAGCTGAGGCGTAACGACCAATCACAGTCCCAGGATCAGATTAAACATGAGGCGTAACGACCAATCACAGTCTCAGGATCAGATCCAGCATGAGGCGAAACGACCAATCACAGTATCCGGATCAGGTCAGGCTCCTCTAGCCGTTAATGTGATCTCTCCACTGACGCTCTAATGTGTGTTACTTCAGGTGTGTTTCTCTCAAGCGCACCGGTCTTTAATAATGTAGAGTTTAGTTGAATCTGAAAGCCGAGGCCACAGATGACTGTTCGTTAAAGAGCAGGGGTCAGAGGTCAGAGGTCACTGAGAGACAGTGTGAGGGTCTGTTCTGATGAAACTCCTACTGGTTTGTTAAAGCAGTGAACTGAGACTCTGATCTCTTTAGCATGAAGCTATGGAAGCAGATTAGTCTCAAATATAATTCACGCAAAAAACATGATTCACAAATGCGTAGACAATTTCACATGCATGAAACCTAATTCACGTGCACAAAAAAAAAATCCACGTGCGTAAAAAAAAAATATATTCACAAAAAGCAATTCACATGCGCAAAATAAAATTATATACTCATAAAATACATTTCACAAATGCAAAACACAATTTGTAGATATACAACTGTGCACAAAAACCTTTGAATGTTTAAAATGTACGAGTGTATCCTTGCATTTGAATGTGCAAATCGTCATTCACGTACGAATCGCCTTAGATATGTGTGTGTGTGTTTTTGAGACTTTGCTGGCAGCATAACACTCGTAACACAGAGCAGTCGTACTCTTTAGCCAATCAGATTTAAGCTTATCAATCGACCAATCAGTATCACGTGAGGGCGGGCCTACCTACATGTTACGTCATCAGCTTTCGACCAGTTCATGGCTGAGCAGAGGTAATTGCAGTTAATCGTTCATTTCTGTGTTAACTGAAGTTAATAAAGTTTGAGATCAGTTGAAGCAATAGTTTATGAACTATTAACTGATGTAAGCAAGTGTTGTTGTAATCAGATGTCCCATATCGTGTCAAAAATGAAGAAGAATGATGCTTGTTTTGTTGTATGAAGGTACAGACAGCTCTCACAGTACAGCTACAATCACGCTAATGATTGCAAAACAATCATCTATGGTCAATACCCATCGAGATTGTTCTTTAAATAGTGAATAGACTTATTTTAATGAGCACCCGGTGTTTTTGCCATTTGTGTATGATGTTAAATTATTATTAACACTTGTTTCCCTGCATTTTATCAGGATTACTCACCTTTGGTGTGACATCTGGATAGCAGTCACGAACATCTTAATTCATGTTGTTTCTTAATTCTCTTTTATACTTTATTTTTTATTTTTATTTATGTCTTAATTGGTAACAGTTTATTAAAACGTTTCATTAGTTAACATGAACTAATAATGAACTGCACGTGAACAGCCTTTATTATTTTTTATTAATGTTAACATTTACTAATACTTCATTAAAATCTTGTTAACATTAGTAAATGCACTGTAAACTAACAATGAACAGCTGTATGTTTAACTAACGTTAATAAAGATTAACAAACACAGCAACAAATGTATTGCTCATGGTTATTTAATACATGAACTAATGTTAACTAAGTTATTGTACCTTATTGTAGAGTGTTAGCAATATATTCAACATGCATTTCCTTATGTTTTGTGCTGTATTGTCATCGCAAGGTTTTTAAATAAGGTTTTTTATTGTCATCTTAAGGTCTCAGGACAATATTGTGAAGCATTAATTTTACTTTGCCTATAGTAA
>NC_138738.1:42622629-42630129 GCF_965113295.1 Leuciscus leuciscus | reverse complement strand
TTTATACAGCACATAGCAGCAAATCTTTACAAGATTCATATGCAAATGTGCGTCGAGATTAGAGATACAACAATTATTCCAGTTCATGATAAATTATTCATTTAACAACCGTCAATTATTAATTCCACAGGAACAATAAGCCATGTTTCTGTAGGCAGAGCTTCCTATTTTAACGGACCTTTGCCTCTCTCTCTCTCTCTCTCTCTCTCTCTCTCTCTCTCTCTCTCTCTCTCTGTGTGTGTGTGTGTGTGTGTGTGTGTGTGTGTGTGTGTGTGTGTGTGAACTCGGTTAACGTCAGTATTAATTGTGAATGTTTTCCATTTGCTTCTGAGCTTCAGACCAGTTCTAAACGCGTGTGCTGGTTCTCCTCGCTGGAGACCTGACCTCTTTCCAGAGACTCTGAGAAACATGAGAATCATGAGAATCATCAAATCACAATCATGAGAATCATCTCTCTGTCTGATGAAGAGAGTCCTCTAATAATCCGATCATTCTGTGCTCACACTGAACAACTGCACAACTGCTACATGTGGAAATCAATGGCTATTTGATGCATGCGGCATTCGCAGTCAGTAACCCAGCGTGTGTGTGTGCGCGTACGTGTGTGTGTGTGTGTGTGTGTGTGTGTGTGTGCGCGTACGTGTGTGTGTGTGTGTGTGCGCGTACGTGTGTGTGTGTGTGTGTGTGTGTGTGTGTGTGTGTGTGTGTGTGTGTGTGTGTGCGCGTACGTGTGTGTGTGTGTGTGTGTGTGTGTGTGTGTGTGTGTGTGTGTGTGTGTGTGTGTGTGTGTGTGTGTGTGTGTGTGTGTTACAGTAGAGCGAAGCCTGCGGCTACAGTACAAGAACTCATTTCATATGTTTCAGAGACTTTGAAATCACTCTCTTCACTAACTCTGCGCTATAATTGTCCATCAATCTGCCGTGTTTTTCTTTTTCCTTCTCTTGTGTGTGTGTGTGTGTGTGTGTGTGTGTGTGTGTGTGTGTGTGTGTGTGTGTGTGTGTGTGTGTGTGTGTGTGATGCGCTCATGTTCACCTGTCATTCACATTAAAATGCGTCTGTGATTGGAACAGGTTTGTTGGGTAAATGCATAATTAATAAGTACAGATGAGAAATGGCTCGCGCATGTATGCACGCTGTGTTTGCACAGAGGTGTATCTGTGAACGGTCGGACGGGCTTTGAACTGATAATGTACACACACACACACACACACACACACACACACACACACACACACACACACACACACACACACACACACACACACACACACACACACACACACACACACACTGTAACCCTGCTACTGTACTGTGTGTGTGTGTGTGCGCGTGCACGCAGGACGGGGACCCGCGCCTCATATAAGCGGAAATGACACTTTACTAAAGGGGGACAAAAATGAGTTCAAATATGCGTTTTTACACAGCAAAACCATTGTGTGTGTTTTTATTTTATTGTTTTATAACACACTTAAATTTGCATCAATTAATTTGCTAAAAAAAGATGCACATGCAATTAATTTTAGACATTTTTTTAAACAGATATTCACATTTATTATGTCATTGTCATCCGTTTCTACAGGGATTTGTTTGCATAATGCATTTATAATTTACAATTTTATATAAGTTGCAATTGTATGTTATAATGCACCACTGACATTGACAATGCTTTGGTGTTAAATGTGTGTGAGGTCAGAATGAAGGGTGTAACGGGCACGCGCGCAGAGAGGGGGCGTCTGTCTCCTCGTGAACCCGCAGCTCTTCTGTCTTTCTCACACAATATATAGAGCCGTGTGTGACAGACTCTACAGCACACACACACACACACACACACACACACACACACACACACACACACACACACACACACACACACACACACACACACACACGTGTGCAGACAGACAGTAAAACAATGTCACAAAACCTAAAACATGATGTACGTGATTTGCATCATAAGGTCTTTTTTTTTTGTGTCAAAAATATTTAATATGACTGAATCAATCTGAATATATTAGCTTATATCAGTGTAAATCAAATCAAGCAAAAATCATGTTCACTTTTTATATACAAACCAGTCTGAACTGGATTCACGGGATAACCCGAGCGCGCACCCATAACATCATCAGTTTAACACATAGAGAATAAAATAATAGAAACAAATATATACATTTAAAATAGTATTAATAACAATAGTGACAACTATAATAACACATGATTAAATATGAGTAATAATATGATTGTTTTATAATATTAAATTTGATAAATACACACCTGATTGATTATAGAGGATAGAAGTCAGTGATGTTGAACAGAAGCATCGATCAGACTGATGTCTTCATCATCTTCATCATCTTCCTCACCAACACTCTATTCTCATAAAACACTGTCGACATCGGAGGACTTCAGCTCTAGCGCGGGAAACAGAGAGAGAGAGAGAGAGAGGAGAGAGAGAGAGAGAGAGAGAGAGAGAGATGCTCGTGCTTGTGTCGGAATCCTCTGAAATCTCCTCGACGATGCGTTTCATTCTTTCAATTTCGACTGGAAATTATTTTTAAAATGACATGAATCACAGCAAGAACATCACCGCACCGTTCTGCCTTTAAAAGTCCCGAAATAACTCCTCTCACCTGTAAAAGCCTCTTCTCACCTGTGTACCTGTGGACTCACCTGTCACAGGACAGCGCGCGCTCCCGCCCTGCGCGCGCGCCCGTGCCCCCTCTGACAGAACGGCTCAAATTCAGCGGTTCTCCTCATGTATGATTTCATCTTTTGTTTTTATTTCATCCTCCTTTATTTCTCGGCTCAGCAGAGAGAGAGAGAGAGAGAGAGAGAGAGAGAGAGAGAGAGAGAGAGAGAGAGAGAGAGAGTGAGTAAACGTGCGCGAACTTTCTTCAAACGTTATTCGTGTCTTCGCTATAAAGGTGCCCGATGCTGTGTGTGTGTGTGTGTGTGTGTGTGTGTGCGCGCGCGATCATAAAACACACACGTTTGGCTCTATTATCCCTCCCTGTGCTGATAGGTGGCGTGTGTTTCTCTCTCTCTCGAAAAGAAAAGGAGGAAAACAGTGTGATCGAGGCGTGCGAGCGCAGGTTTGAGTCCTGGAGTGTGTGAGAGGATCAGTCAGGAATAACGCGCCTCTGTTTCTCAGGCTTTATTCTGGACCCAGACACTATAACACACACAACACACACTCCTGCAGCCGAGAGCACAAGGTAAGACACACTCTGCTACCTTCACATCAGCTTTAACACTGTCCTAATGCCGAACACGCTCGCGCTAACGCTGCTGGATCAGGGATGCTGTTAGATCGTTGAACACTGAGGTGTGTGTGTGTGTATTTTCCTCTTACCTGTGCAGGTGCGCGAGACTCTGGAGCAACTCCTTCAAAACTCACAGCTTATATTAGAGAGAAAGAGAGAGAGAGGACAAAAAGCCTGGAATTGCGTGTATATTAAAGCTTTTGAAAGATTTTGCAAACTACATTTTTTCTCTGTAATGTTGCGATGCGCGAGATCAGAGATAGAGAAAACGATGCTACAAATTCAGCCGTAAATGTATCGACTTTATTGAGCTTTTTCTTTAAACAACCACATTTATAAACACCATATTTACATGTAATCGTAAAATATATAATTTATGTTAAGCAAATCAAAATTCAAATTAAAAGTCGCCTATATTTGTGCAGTTTTTAGATATTTGATTAATGGATGATTATGAAAGCAAATCCTCACGCGTTTTATTTGAATGCATATTTATTTATAAGCACACAGTCATTATCATTAGAGAGAAATTATAAATAGACCCTATTTTACAAAGTTTTCAAATACCGTGTCTGTACTAATACTTGGAGGAAGAGCTAAAACACTCAGAGAGATTCCAGGGAAAAGAAAAAAATAGTTATTTCATGGAGTTATTCCAGATAGGCTAATATATAATAAAAAATATTAATGTGTTCTCGTTTTATAATATTTCACATTTACGCCTAAAAACACCCCCTTAATAAATATGTGATTTAACCTCCCCAATAAATAAATTCGAGAAATAAAAACAAAACAACCAGCAGTTTATAGACTAGAAACACGTCAAATGTAAATCATGTAAATCATGTTATTGCGCTTTTGTATTTCAGTCAGATCTCATCAGCACATGCACGCGCTCTTAAACTGCTTATTTAGATGTGCATGAGTCGATCAGATGCAGGACCGCGGCTCTCTCTCACTGCTGTCCGTGTCCGTGTGTGTGTGTGTGTGTGTGTGTGTTCTGGGCTGATGGGCTGCCAGAGGGAGCGGTTCACCCTGTGTCTGAGTCCATGCACACCGCCTGATCCACGCGCGGCAATGCGGGAGCTGATCATGGCGGAGGGCCCTCGGTGCAAGAGGAGGAAACAAGCCAACCCGCGGAGGAAACACGGTAAGAGAACGAGTGTGTGTGTGTGTGTGCGCGCGGGACGCGGAGAGATGAGGAGGACTAGCGGACAGATCCGAGTCCAGATGGGACTCAGTTTAAAACAGCACGAACACAAACTGGACTGAACGGCCGAGGTGTAAATACGGGCCATATCGCGCTTTTTCTCTCTGTATTTTCGCACAAGTTTGGGAATGAAAGTTTGTGCGTAATTCTCAGGCGCGTGAAGCGCGTCATGCTCGATGCCTGTGGATTCTTTACTCTTACATTTCGTTTGTTAGAGAAGCTGCCGAGATCTGCTGGTCAGTCTCAGCGCGATCTTTTCATTCATTCTCAGATGCGTGAATTAGAGTCGTTTCAGTGTGTGTGTGTGTGTGTGTGAGGGGGTTGTGTATTGAGCTCCGTGTCTGATAAACACTTTTTTTTTTTTTTTTGCACTAATGCAGAATGCTGATTGTGAAGCACAGATATATATATATTTTTATATATAAACTTGTGGTGTTTTCAGGGATGTTGTGTGTGTGTGGCGTGTTGTTTTACACACACACGCACTGTAGTGTTTTATAAAGTAATCCCGATAGACTCGTTTGCACTGGAACTGGTGTGTGTTCGGCTGCTTCTTCTCGAGGATTAAACGCCGCGATCACTTCAGCTCATCTTCCTCTTTCCTTTATGAAATGTTTCATATTGATCCGCTAAAAAATCAATTCGATCACGAGAGTGTGTTCAGTGTCTTCCAGCACTGAAGTTTAAAAAGACTAATTCTGTTCTTCCGCTTTTTCGAAAAGAGTGTCTGATAATTCATGAAAGTGGATGAAATATTACAGACGCGTTAGTGTTTAGGTTCTGCGTGAGGGATTTGCTCGAAAATAAAATCGTGCAAACGGTTCTGAAATATTCATATTTAATGTTTGTTATTTTGGAGAGCTCGTGAACGCGGATCAGGCTGAATGATTACACTAAATTAATTGTTTAGATAGAAATAAAAACGCTCCAGTGAAGAAAATAAAATAAATAAAAGCGTCCAGATATGAAGTGACAGTCGTTTTAAAATGAGGACAGATGAAATATTCAGTGATGCTGGAGGACTGTAGAGAAATGTGTGTGTTCTCACACACCTGCTGCATTCAGGTAAACTCAGGTGTGTTCTGTGACACATCAGGCAAATGCTGAAAACTATGAATATAATCATGCATATTTTTTGCATGCAGTTTTTTTAATGAAGAAATATTGAATGAAACAGAAACCCAGCGACGCTTCACTCCTGCAGTGTCAGATCGTTGTGCGTGTTTGTGTTGAGTTCTGAATGTGCTAAAGCTGAAGAACTGAAGTCTCCGGCTGCTGAAGTTCAGTCCAGCTGTGTGTGTGTGTGTGTGTGTGTGTGTGTGAGTGTGTTATTTCTCTTCATTTCCACTGTTTTCACCGTACTGGATGGCAGTTTTCACTCGAGCTCCAGATCGGATGTCAGAGGTCACGCAGAAAGAGTTTCTGCTCGTCATGTGCACTGGAGTCTCTCACACACTCCGCGCAGTGAGACGGCAGGAAGAACACACTTCCTCCTGTCCCGAGACGCGTGTTTCACAGGTTTCCTGCCGCACGAAGCCGGTCTCGGATTGATCACATCATGCAGGACGGGAACAGGAGAGTGTGTGTGTTTCAGGAGGGGCTTCGCCACTCTTTCATCCCAACAATGGCAGATCCCCCTCGTTTAACTGTCCCTCCGCCTCCTGCGTCCGGGAGAGCGCGAGCTCATACCTGTCATGTACACGTGGGTAAGGTGAGCCGAGCGCGAGCACACCTAGGGTCCGCGCGGAGAGAGTGTGAGAGGAGGAGGACGGTGTCGCTCTTCATCTCCCATCTCCTCGTTCCCGGCGTTCCGGAGCTCAGATCTGCAGTGTGGGATCTCTGCTCTCTATAGAGACGAGCTGATCAGTGGATAGCAGATTTATTTCTGGTGACACTTTATTTTACAGTGTCCTTGTTACATATGTAACATACCATAGTAATAACAGTAAGTTATGCATAATTACAACCCTCAACCAAACCCTAACCCTATAGTGAGTACATGCTGTAAATGATTATTACTCAGTACTTACATATATAATTACACTGTAACACTGACACCTTAAAATAAAGTGTTACCCAAAATTGTATTGTGTCATTGTTACAGTGCAATTATATATTTAAGTACTGAGTAATAATATGCAACTATATGTACTTACTATAGGATTAGGGTTTTGTTGAGGGTTGTAATTACGCATAATTTACTGTTATTACTATGGTATGTTACATATGTAAAATAAAGTGTCAGCCAGTGTCTGCGTGTGATAATGTGGATGTTCAGGACTGAGTCGCGCCGGCGTCCGTGTCGCAGGATTGGGAAACTGATCACGGCGATCCAGACCGAGCTTTCGTGGAATAGTTGCTGTATTTCAAGTGATTCAGAATCTTTTCAAATACAGAATTTGAATTTATCCTTAAATATGCAAATTAATTAATATTTAGTAAATATTCAAATTAAATTAAAACCATGGGATTTTCTTAGTATGCTTCGGTTTATTTTTCATTGGCTTTATAATGCATAATCTAAGTGCCTGTCAATCAAACTCTCGCACATGCTCCGCCCCTCGTGTTTGTTTTGAATACTTTATGTAATTTAATAAAGCTGTCTTCCACCAATACGGCCACTCAGCGCAGTCTAAACCAGCTCGGCCGAGTCGACACGGGACATGTGCAGAAGAGATTGTAAATGCTCTGGTTTATGAATGTCAAAGTAATTATTTGATATGACTGAATCACCTGACTGCGTTCAGATCTGCCTTTGAAAGTCATGTTTAATGGTGTTGTCGGAGGAAAAGCTCCTTGAGGTGACACACTCATGATTTCAATTTGCAGTGCTCCCAGTTGTACTTTATCGCTGTGGTTTGTGTGAAGATATTTTGGCCTAACGGAGAGAGAGAGAGAGAGAGCGAGAGAGCTCTGGAAATGCCTTAGGTGTGACTTCACTTTCGCTCACATCAGCGCTGACCGACGGCCTTTCATATCACATCCAGCGACTCCACCGGTAAACACTCCCCGAGGGCGAACAAAGAACAC
>NC_138738.1:42612629-42617629 GCF_965113295.1 Leuciscus leuciscus | reverse complement strand
TGTTTTAAACCAGAGCTCAGAGTTTCAGCGGATCATCTCGTGCAACACACACTCTCAGCTTTACCAGCCAATCAGAGCGAGTGTTTATCTGCCAGTCATAATAAACAGCAGCACACACACCTGAACACACACACACACCTGAACACACACACACACACACACACACACACACACACACACACACACACACACACACACACACACACACACACACACACACACACACACACACACCTGGACACACACACACCTGAACACACACACACACACACACCTGAACACACCTGAACACACACACACCTGAACACACCTGAACACACACACACACACACACACACACACACACACCTGAACACACACACCTGGACACACACACCTGAACACACACACACCTGAACACACACACCTGGACACACACACACACACACCTGAAAACACACACACACACACACACACACCTGAACACACACACACCTGGACACACACACACACACACCTGAACACACACACACACACACCTGAACACACACACCTGGACACACACACACCTGAACACACACACACCTGAACACACACACACACACACACACACACACACACACACACACACACCTGAACACACACACACACACACACACACACACACACCTGAACACACACACACACACACACACACACACACACACACACACACACACACACACACACACACCTGAACACAGACACCTGGACACACACACACCTGAACACACACACACCTGAACACACCTGAACACACACACACACACACACACACCTGAACACACACACACACACACACACACACACACACACACACACACACACACACACACACACACACACACACTGAACTCTCACCGCTCTACTCGTCAGATGGACATGTCATATTCCTGACGGATTCACATCGGACACTTTCATCCGGTCGTTCCTGAGAAACTGAGTCTCATGTTGAAAGTATTCCGACGCTTCAAAATGACAAAGTATCAAATCTTACAGTCACCTTAACGACTGCATCAGCTGATGCTTTTAGGCCTTTCGTTACAATCAATTATACTTTTGTATCCAATAATACTTTTCTGGGTCACGTTACATTTTTGCTCATATGAATATTTTTTGGGTGAAATGTGTATTTTCACTGGAAATGCAAAACGTCTAAAGTAGAAAGAAAGCACAACAGTTATTCTTTTGACACACTTTAGCATTTTCCTTCTTACATTTCTTGCCCGGAGACACACACACACACACACACACACACACACACACACACACACACACACACACACACACACACACTCCGTTTTTACGGTGAGTTTCTCGGCCACAGAAGCGCCAGCATTCACTGCAGTGTAACGGATTGTTGCAGCTTTTCTGCAGGAGTGTGTGTGTGTGTGTGTGTGTGTGTGTGTGTGTGTGTGTGTGTGTGTGTGTGTGTCTGTCAGGGTGTGTTTGTAGTGCTGTTTGTTTGCTGTGTTCTGAGATTCAAGGTGCTGCTTCTGTTCAGCATGTCAAATGAAGCCCACACACAGCTCCTTATCTGCAAAGACCCCAAACACACACACACACACACACACACACACACACACACACACACACGCTTCCCAGAATTTCCCTTTATTATGATTTCATCCTATCCCTCTCGGAGTCACTCGACTGCTTGGGTCATGTGTGATCTGACAGGTATTCCAGGGCATAGTGACCCTTTACAGGCCCAACATACTGAAGCTGTCACACACACACACACACACACACACACACACACACACACACACACACACACACACACACCCGTACTGCATGGATTGTGTGTAACTGAGCTGGATGTTGGTGTGAATGTGTTGAGTTGTGCTATTGTTGTTGTTTCGGTGTAGAATATTAAAGTAGATTGTTTGCAGTGTGTAATCATTAATGCAGTATTCATAAATCTGAGATTGCATTAATGTTTGTAATTGCACAGGTTTGCAGTAATCCAGATCCGGTTTCATCCGGGCTTCATTTCTCATTAATTGCTATAATTATGAACAATGCATATGTTGTCGTCCACATGAAACAGAGTTGTGTTACAGTGCAGAACGTGTTTACACACTCCTTCGAGAGGAACTGAAACTCAGTCAGTCTGGAGTCACACACACACACACACACACACACACACACACACACACACACACACACACACACACACACACACACACACACACACACACAGAACACACACACACACACACACACACACACACACACACACACACACACACACAGAACACACACACACACACACACACACACACACACACACACACACACACACACACACACACACACACACACACACACAGAACACACACACACACACAGAACACACACACACACACACACACACACACACACACACACACACACACACACACACACACAGAACACACACACACACACACACACACACACACACACACACACACACACACACACACACAGAACACACGCCTGTGATCGGATTAAATCTGACGCAGTTTTACCAACACAAACTCAAAGTCAGTTTATTCTGCACAGTTTCTATAGTTGGAAAAGCAGAAATCCTTAATATTTTGAGTGTTTATTATTTGCTATGTCTAGTTTGTAAGAGGTGGTGTTTACAGGGTGTAGTTACTAAATAAAACATTTTAAATGTATTTCTTTAAAATGCTCATTATTTAATTTCATAGACATACAATATCAGATTTATTCAGTTCTATGATTCAATTCTACAAACATAATATTAAGATATTAGTGGCTTGTACACTACCGTTTACATGTTTGGGCTTGTTTAAAGAAATTAATACTTTAATTCATCAAGGACACATTCAATTGATCAAAAATGACAGTAAAGGCATTTATAATGTTACAAAAGATAAACATTTTAAATAAATGCTGTTCTTTTGAACTTTATATTCATCAAATAATCCTGAAAAATAAAATGTATCACATTTTCCACAAAAATTCAGCTTTGATCACATGGAGAAATTACAGAAAACAATAACAGAAAACAGCTGTTTTACATTATAATAATATTTCAGATTTTTACTGTATTTTGATGAAATAACTGCATCTTTGCAGAGCAGAAGAGACTCTCAGAAACATCTTACCGACGTAAATGCTGATGTGTTTGTTTTCATGTTTCATCACTCCTAACCTAAATATTGCTCGTAAGAGTGTGTGTAGAGTGTGTGTAGAGTGTGTGTAAGAGTGTGTGTGTAAGAGTGTGTGTAAGAGTGTGTGTAGAGTGTGTGTGTGTGTGTGTGTGTGTGTGTGTGTGTGTGTGTGTGTGTGTGTGTGTGTGTGTGTGTGTGTGTGTGTGTGTGTGTGTGTGTGTAATAGTGTGTGTGTAGAGTGTGTGTAGAGTGTGTGTAGAGTGTGTGTAGAGTGTGTGTAAGAGTGTGTGTGTGTGTGTGTGTGTGTGTGTGTGTGTGTGTGTGTGTGTGTGTAAGAGTGTGTGTAGAGTGTGTGTAAGAGTGTGTGTAGAGTGTGTGTGTAGAGTGTGTGTAGAGTGTGTGTAAGAGTGTGTGTAGAGTGTGTGTGTAGAGTGTGTGTAAGAGTGTGTGTAGAGTGTGTGTGTGTGTGTGTGTGTGTGTGTGTGTGTGTGTGTGTGTGTGTGTGTGTGTGTGTGTGTGTGTGTGTGTGTGTGTGTGTGTAGAGTGTGTGTAGAGTGTGTGTGTGTGTGTGTGTGTGTGTGTGTGTGTGTGTGTGTAAGAGTGTGTGTAAGAGTGTGTGTAGAGTGTGTGTAGAGTGTGTGTAGAGTGTGTGTAGAACTATCTGAACTGTTGGCAGTCTGATTTTAATTTGCACTATAAAGCCCGGACAAAGAAACGTTCTGAAGACGTGACGCCGTAAAACAACTGGTGTTGAGTTCATTTTCTGTGAATGTTTCAAACGTAATAGATGTAGGTGAGCATAATTCATCCTAATCTTGCATGAGCTTCTGCCCAGTGTGTGATAGACAGAGTACAGCCGTGTGTGTGTGTGTGTGTGTGTGTGTGTGTGTGTGTGTGTGTGTGTGTGTGTGTGTGTGTGTGTGTGGAGAGAGGGAGAGGGCGAGAGTATTGCTGGATTTCACAGGTAACTGGATTACGTGGGCACATAATTGATCCATTTGGGGGGAAAATGACGGAGCTCTAAGCTTTGGAAATGGAGTTTATGAAACAGGCATTCGTAAATTCAAAGGAATCAATATGTCAATTTTATTACATCTTCAGGGCAGATGAGTTTCAAAAGAGGCCTGACTTGTTCTCCATGAGTGTGTTTCACACTCCAGGTCGTGTGTGGCTGTGTGTGTGTGATGTTTTATAGTGTGTGTGAGCCGGTTTCGGACGAAAGCTCTGCAGAGAAAGATGTTTGTCAGCGCTGAGAGAACGATCCTGCGACGGAGCCTTTTAGTGCTTACAGAAAAGACAATAAAGCATTCCTCGCTCGTCAAGCCCTCCATTTATAATGCAGGAAAGTGGAGTAAGAGCATTTCTGCATTTTCATCAGTAAAATATTCACATTTCATTTACACCGTAGCGCAGCCCAACTCGTGTTTATTACTCAGCCGAGCTTCTGCTCTAATTTAAATGAATTATGCAGGCGAAAACTGATGCAAACAGACAGAAATGCGACGCTCACTGCAGTTCTGCTTTTGTGCTGTCGAGATAAACCTGAGCGTGAGAAAGCAGGACCTTCAACTCCACGCAAGGAGGAAGGTGGAGAAGGAGGAGGAGGAGGAGAATAAGGAGGAGGAGGTGGAAAAGGAGGAGGAGGAGAAGAAGGAGGAGGAGATGGAAAAGGAGGAGGAGAATAAGGAGGAGGAGGTGGAAAAGGAGGAGGAGGAGAAGAAGGAGGAGGAGAAGAAGGTAGAGAATGTGGAGGAGGAGAAGGGGGAGGAGAAAAAGGAGGAGGAGAAGGAGCAGAAGGAAGGTGAGGAGGAGAAGAAGAAAAAGGAGGAGGAGGAGGAGAATGAAGGTGAGGAG
>NC_138738.1:42590879-42604929 GCF_965113295.1 Leuciscus leuciscus | reverse complement strand
AACAGGAATTGTATTATTTATGGTTTGAGTGTTTGTTACCGATAATAACCCTTCCGCACACTCTCAGTCCTGTGTTCTGCAGTTACGGTTTGTTGTTTTCTGTATATGTGAATATCATGTCCACAGTATTAGCGTACCCTCTGAGAGTCAGTGATAGAGTTGTTGTCATTATTTTCAACATGATGCCACGAATGCTGTTGATAAAGCTTAACTCCTATTGAACCCGGAACATTCCTTTAATTTGATAAACCCTCTTGGAGCCGGAATGTCTGTGATTCCGCTGTGTTGCAATTCCATGATGTGTGTGTGTGTGTGTGTGTGTGTGTGTGTGTGTGTGTGTGTGTGTGTGTGTGTGTGTGTGTGATAAAAACCACGGCCATGTTTCTGCGCTGCTGGGTGACGTTCATTAGCTCCAGAGGAAGAAGCCAAAGCCAAAGTCTCTCTCTCTCTCTCTCTCTCTCTCTCTCTCTCTCTCTCTCTCTCTCTCTCTCTCCTCTGTTATGCTCTCTTTCCAAACTTGTGGGCATTTCCTCAGTGTGTGTGTGTGTGTGTGTGTTCTCCAGCGTTTGGTGCCGGTGTGTCTGTTCTGGTACCTTCGACTCATAGCTCAGTCCTGAGATAGCTCTCTCTCTCTCTCTCTCTCTCTCTCTCTCTCTCTCTCTCTCTCTCTCTCTTCTCTCTCTCTCTCTCTCTCTCTCCTCTCTCTCTCTCTCTCTCTCTCTCTCTCTCTTCTCTCTCTCTCTCTCTCTCTCTCTCTCTCTCTCCTCTCTCTCTCTTCTCTCTCTCTCGTCTCTCTCTCTCTCTCTCTCTCTCTCTCTCTCTCTCTCTCTCTCTCTCTCTCTCTCTCTCTCTCTCTCTCTCTCTCTCTCATATCCTCGTGTGTTTGCTCCGGTCAGTCAGATTCGTCCTTGACTCTCTCTCATCTCCCATAATGCCCGTCTCTAGTGTGTGACACTGTTATCACTAACAGAAAGCTGAAGTAAATCACCTGGCCTGCTTGTTTTCCTCTCCCGTCTTTCTCCCGGTCCTGACGGGAGCGTGTGTGTTCAGATGTTCTCCCGGTCCTGATGGTCCTGATGGTCCTGATGGTCCTGACGGGAGCTGTGTGTGTTCTCAGATGTTCTCCCGGTCCTGACGGTCCTGATGGTCCTGACGGTCCTGACGGGAGCTGTGTGTGTTCTCAGATGTTCTCCCGGTCCTGACGGTCCTGACGGGAGCGCGTGTGTTCAGATGTTCTCCCGGTCCTGACGGTCCTGACGGTCCTGATGGGAGCCGTGTGTGTTCTCAGATGTTCTCCCGGTCCTGACGGTCCTGATGGTCCTGACGGTCCTGACGGTCCCGACGGGAGCCGTGTGTGTTCTCAGATGTTCTCCCGGTCCTGACGGGAGCACGTGTGTTCAGATGTTCTCCCGGTCCTGACGGTCCTGATGGTCCTGACGGGAGCGCGTGTGTTCAGATGTTCTCCCGGTCCTGACGGTCCTGACAGTCCTGACGGGAGCCGTGTGTGTTCTCAGATGTTCTCCCGGTCCTGACGGGAGCGCGTGTGTTCAGATGTTCTCCCGGTCCTGACGGTCCTGATGGTCCTGACGGGAGCCGTGTGTGTTCTCAGATGTTCTCCCGGTCCTGACGGTCCTGATGGAAGCCGTGTGTGTTCTCAGATGTTCTCCCGGTTCTGACGGGAGCGCGTGTGTTCAGATGTTCTCCCGGTCCTGACGGGAGCGCGTGTGTTCAGATGTTCTCCCGGTTCTGACGGGAGCGCGTGTGTTCAGATGTTCTCCCGGTCCTGACGGGAGCGCGTGTGTTCAGATGTTCTCCCGGTCCTGACGGTCCTGACGGGAGCCGTGTGTGTTCTCAGATGTTCTCCCGGTCCTGACGGTCCTGATGGGAGCCGTGTGTGTTCTCAGATGTTCTCCTGGTCCTGACGGGAGCGCGTGTGTTCAGATGTTCTCCCGGTCCTGACGGTCCTGTCGGTCTTGACGGTCCTGACGGTCCTGACGGGAGCGTGTGTGTTCAGATGTTTCGAGATAAATCATCATCATAAGGAATAGCTTCGGCTCGGGTCTCTTGTACTCAGACGAGAGCTCGCTCAGACACCAGCCCTGAACACTTCCCATGTTCCCCTGAAACACTGATAGTCAAATCGACAGAAATGAGATTGCAGGAAAAAAGATGTCAGTAAAATCTAATGAGCTCCACTAAAAAACTGAGTCCAGGAGCGTTTATTAGTGAAGTAAATAGAGTCGATTCTGATAATATACTGATTATTCATGTTGACAGTGAACGTCGTTATGGTAAATCATCTGTGTTATTAATGGATGACGGTGTTAGACAGGAGGTTCAGCAACAGGTGAAAACACAGAGAGATGATCTCACAATAATGATATCGAAGTGTGTGTTTTCTGCATTTGTGTTTCTCATGTTGTCAGTGGTTTAATTAGAGACTCAGTGTTTAGTTTCTGTGCCAGAGAGACGGATCAGTGAACTGAAGACACACACACACACTCTCTCTCTCTCTCTCTCTCTCTCTCTCTCTCTCTCTCTCTCTCTCTGTGTGTGTGTTTGCTTGTTCAGGTGGATGGAACATTCTTGAGCTGAGTTTGCTCTCTCTTGTTTCCCAGCGCGCTCGGCTCGTTCCTCTGCTGTGTGTGTGTGTGTGTGTGTGTGTGTGTGTGTGTGTGTGTGTGTGTAAATAAGTGGGTCGCTGTGAGTCCTGAGATGCAGAACGAGATGTTTCCGCCAGATGCAGTGTGTCAGTGTGTTAATAGACTCTTCTGTCTGTCTCGTTCTCAGATGAACTGAAGGGAGATTATGACACGATGGGACCCGATGCCACTTTGCAGCCGGTTGCGAACGGTACAGGTGAGTGTGTTGAGTCGCTTGACATTTTTAAAGAATCATATTAAAAATCATATTTTTTTTGTTTCGGGCTCTACTAGAACAGATTTTCCTGCTTGAATGTTGATTATTCTCCTCATATTCTCCATTGTTGCGGCTCCTCTCTTCCCAGTCTGTCAGTAACGCTCTGTTTACTTCCTGTCTCTATGAAGCCCCTCCTCCTGAAAAGCACACTGTGCTCTGATTGGTTGGCTGGAGCAGTGTGTTGTGATTGGTCGTGTAGGGGAAATGTCCCGCCCCTTACCATAACCGCCAGTTTAACACACTACTAACTAACTCAACCAGGCCCCGCCCCTTTATTCTGCGTATGAATTATTATAATGAGTAATATTGTGACGTGTTCGTTCCCGAAAGAAACTCAAGACTACAATGGAGGCGTTTCAGGAGTTCAGAAACACTGACACTAATATAGAGAAGAACTTCAACATTACACACTAAAGACAGGTAGAAAAAGCACATTAGATCCTTTTTAAGCTTATTTTAGGAGCATTAAGAGTTTTCTGCATTGTGACGATATTCTAATGACAGTTAGACACATTTTAACTTCATGACTGTGTGTGAACAGACACTTTCCTTTTGTTTGTTTGTAATTCTCATTAATCCAATGGGTAACTTTCATCAGATTCTCATTAATTATAATACAAAGAAAGATGAACATGGGACGAAAGCAGAACATGTGCTGTTTAACAGTGTTATTAGTGTCTGAAAGGCAGAACTGCATGTCTATCATGATCCTGAACACTGTTCTTCTGCTTCTATCATCGCTGTTGTTCAACTAGATCTCAATCCACAATCTTCCAGTGATTCCGACTCTCTGCTTGAGATCAGTGTTTATTTCCACGAGCTGTCACTGGTGATGTACTTCAGGAGGAGGGATGTGTAGTTTTAATAAAGCTTTCTAATGTTAGACACACACTCCAGAGACACGCACACCTCGAGTCGGCCCACGATCTCCACTCCAGCGGCAGAAGGAGAACATTAGGAACTGAAGACTTTACACTGCTTTCTTCTGCGAGCGCGAACTTCCCCAAATCGCATTTCAGGCCAAAATCTAATTTGTGCGTAAACTCGATTTGTTTAGATGGTGTAAGCCGCAGAACCCACACCAGCGAGGAGCTGAATGTGTTCATCTGTCGCTCACGCGTGTTCACGTGAACGCGGCGAGTAATGAGAGAGGAGGGAAATCATTTGCTCTGTTAAATAATGTTAAAGGGCTGCCGGCTCTCTGACATTTTCAAGACATTTTTGACAGCGACACAGTCCAGCGGCTCGACCTTTGCACAAATGAGACGATAAAATGTTTACTGTCAGACAAACCTCACGACAGAGTTTACACCTTACACAAGCTCATCCTAATTAAAAGGTAGCTTATAAAACTCAAGTCCAACATGCGCCGTGTCTCTCACGTAATCTTTAACTTGTGTGACGGACCTGTCAAAGCTATTTATTCTGTTAGATTATATTCTGTTATATAATAACAGAGAACGCCTTCAGTGTCCTGCGTCTGCTCTTGCAGAGAACAATTATTACTCTTTATTTTTGAAGCTCATGGGATTCTCTTGCATAGCTCAGTACTTGGTTTCATGTTTCAAGTTTCATGTTTTTCTCAGATGATTCTCCTAAAAATCGAAACAGACCCCAATGATTCATGAAGACGTATCAATCCAAGGCACTCGACTCTCTAACCCTAACCTTAACTCTCGAGTGCCTTGGATTGATACGGTTTTATAAGTCGCAATTTTATATATTTTTTTCCTAAATACATCCAAAGATACGCATGTTTACACCCCATGCTGCACTTTTTGCACTCCTTATCTTATAGACCCAAATGATTCATTAGTTGTCATTCAGTGTAGAGCAATACACTGAATATAGAGTAGCTCGGCTTGTTCGATGAGAAACGTTTGAGTTCATATTGAGATCTCTTCATTTTAATGTCTGACTTTGATATGTTGGTAAATCTGAGCACAATTTTTAAGATGTCTTCTGAAACTCGAGAAGAGATTCATGCGATGTTCTCAGGAACTCTTCGTTTGCTCTCTCGGAGAAACAGCTGAGAAATAAAATTTTCATTCATTTTTCTAAATGCCAAAAGAAATGCATTTTCCCATCAAAAATCTCTCATTTTTAAGTCTGAATCCGCCTAGTTATGCGTTTGATTAGAGAACTCAGAGGCGATGTTGGGATTACGGCATACATCCTTTCTGCTCCATGTCTGATTGCCTCTAATACATTTAAAAGTAGAAAAAGGGTTTATCGTTAAAAGCTTTCCCACAATTCGAATGGTTCTCCCGTTAGATTAAGTCATATTTCTTATTTTAGTGGCCATTAGGTGGCTAGATACGGCAGTAATTTAGACATATCCCTCCCAGAACGTTTCTCTAATGTTCCTGCGTTCTTTTATCACAGATGCTGCCGCATGTTTCCATCACCTTTCAATGCACTATATTTCTCACATGGATGCAGGTTTTATTTAAAGGCTTTCTCTCTGTGTGTGTGTCTCTAGTGAAGAGCGTCCACTGCGCTACTGAGTTTGAGGATTTCTTCGGGAAGCGTAAACTGGTGGACAGTGAAAGTCATGTGGTCAGCATTGCGGAATACCTCCAGAGAGGAGACACAGCCATCATCTACCCCGAGGCTCCCGAGGAACTGTCCCGATCCCGGCTCGCCACGCCCGAAGCCCACGGACACGAGGAGAACGGTGAGAGCGCGGGCCAGCTGTCGTCTGAGTGTTTACCTTTAGAGCGAGGGCCAGCTGTCCGAGTGGTGAAATCATGAACCCCAAATCTCCCGTCCCGAGGGGGTTACGCCACATACCTCTCTTATGAAGAACGTGTGAAAAATTAGACGTGCGAGCCACCAGAAGCCATTACAGCGGAGAGAACACAACTGGCCCCGAACACGCCAGCAATCGCACTGCGTCTACAGTTAAACCAGTGTCAACAACTGCTTTTAGCCAGTTTGGGTTAGCAGCAGTTAATTCCAAAATAGTCTAAAGAACTCATGGTTAATTCTGTGTTTAGCATCTGCTTATTTTTAAAGTTTGCGTTCTCGAGCTCCAAACACCGTTGTTGTGCAAATGAACGCATTAAAAGTTTCTGTTTTCTGTGAGAAACAGTGTGTGTTAGCGGCCCCTAAGTTAATAACTAATGATCTTTACAACGGAAGTGAATCAATCAAAACTAACTTTATCTGGACAATAACTTTATTCTAGATCTGCTGTAAAGCCTAAACACTCTCTGTTACTGTAATCTCCTATTATCACTGTAAAGCTGCTTCTATATAGTTAAAGCGCTGTATAAATGAAGGAGACTTGACTTCTGCTTCAAGACCCTTATTTAAAATTGGATGTCAAGTGGCGACCCAACACTGCATCAAAATATACTGCTCAAAATATTGTCTAAATTTAATGTTAACATACTGTACAGTAAACTGCATAGATCCAGCATGTGCAAAATATGTTAGTTTTTTTCTAAAATAATGCATCTACAGAGCAGCCGAAGCTATTCTCATTTTTGCCATCATATTTACATTTATGCATGTGTTAGATTCGACTTACATTGCATTTCAAGCTACACATTTACACTCTTATCAGTTCTTGCTTTCCTTGGGAACCGAACCCATGACCTTGGCGTTGCAAGCGCTACTGGTTGAGCTACAGGAAAGCATATTTAATGATAGCAGATAGGATGGACACAATTTCTTTTATAAATCTTTCTTTTCTATTTTTTTTTTTTTTTTATAATTTTTTTTTACAATATTTACTGAAAATATGCATTATCCACTTTGGAACTGACACTACCACTTTTTTTACTTTTAACTTAGTTTTTTTTAATTGGCTGCAGTTATTGGCCAGTGCCAATCATCTTATAATTGGCCAAATATAATCCAAAATAATTGGCCTGGCTGACATATCTGTCTATCACTGGTACGTTCTCATATAAAGAGTGGAAAAGAGCGTGTTGCATTTCTTCCATCACATAAAGCCCAGGAGCAAAACTCAGCGAATCGTGTGAATTTCGAGTGCACTTATTGTGAGTGTGTGTCCATGCATTGGCGTGAGTGTGTGTATGGGTGGCAGTGCCAACCTTGACGATGGCACACAGCGGAGCAGATTGTACAGATACCTCCTCATACCAGCCTGGGCACAGCGCCCATTCGCTGCCATTGGTTTGCTGACCTTTTGGCCCGTTGCCCTTCTCTCTCTTTCTGCAGACCTGCCACCTGGAACTCCAGATGCTTTTGCCCAACTGTTGACCTGCCCCTACTGCGACCGGGGCTACAAACGCTTGACTTCCCTAAAGGAACACATCAAGTACCGGCACGAGAAAAACGAGGAGAACTTCGCCTGCCCTCTGTGTAGCTACACGTTTGCTTACCGCACTCAGCTGGAGAGACATATGGCCACACACAAGCCAGGACGAGATCAGGTGAGCTCTCTCTCTCTCTCTCTCTCTCTCTCTCTCTCTACATCTAATGTGCTGTATTCCCTCTGAGAAAAGATATCATTTTGATTGGCAATCATTATTAATTTTTCATGGCATTTTGAAGATGCAGATCTTTTAATGGTTATAACCTTAATTGAGGTCTAAATGGTTTTTTGATGGCCTGCTCTGATATGATTCTGCAAGTATTATATTCACGATCGAATGGCTATGTTAATTTCCAATTTAGAAATTGTATCCGCTCTTTAGGTTTTCTTTTTTATGTTCTTTAAAAATCAGTTTCTCCGCGGTGACAGAGTAACACATCATAATTTCCATGTGCGTAAATGATAAACGCAAGTCAAGCACTCAGCGTTTTATCTCTTAACAATCTGTTGAAGCATTATTTACACACATTATGTGGGTTGTTGTGGCTGTTGCGTTCCCCTGTGTGAACAGGTAGACACACTGGGTGTCTTCTGGCGGGTAAAGCAGGTCAGTGTAGAACAATGAGTCTCCGGAGACTAAGCTACTTCAAACTTATCTCCACAAGTGTAGTGTGGCATCACAGTCGCTCATGTAATCATCTGAGCTGAGGTACAGCCGCTCTTCTATCTCTCAGACATGACGTTCTTACTAGAACAGAATGATTTGATACACGATGAGCTGCCAACTTCTTCACCTGATGCCACGGGCCGCTCAAAACATAAACAGATGGCCCATTCTGCACCCGTGACCTCTCTAATCCACAAATTACTTCCTATTTGTTGGTCTTTGTTTGTGCGCTTCATCTTGAAAGACTTTCCCGTTGAAAATGTGCCGTTGTCTGAAAACCCGAAATCCACTGAAATCAGTCAGGATATACACTAGAGCGTCTGTTCTACCGATAAAGCTGATTTTTACTTGCTGTGCACGACAAATATGCAAATACCCAATCAAATGCTCCGCCCACATCGTGCTTGACACACTTGTGAGCGCGACAGTATCACACCGGGTGGAAAAATCCCTCTCCTCTCGCTGCTGCCAGTCACAATTAGAGCGGCGGAGTGACTGTATCACATCGAGGGTAATGGCAGGACTAAAACCTGCCTCCATCCTCAGAGGGAAGGTGGGGGGCGTAAAGCAGCTGTTGCTGTTTGTTTATGCGACTCAGCAACATATGAGCGAATGGTGGGGTCCCTCCCCGGCGTGGGCCGCACGGCTCCCCGCTTGATGTTTGAAGGTTGCCGCTGTTTGAACAATCCTCCCTGTGTCCTGTGCTTTATGCCATCTGTCTCCAGTGGAATGCGGGCCTCTCTCTCTCCCCACCAGTTGTCGGAGCCGATCATGGGCGGCGCTCACAGGCCTTTTGTGTTCCTCGGCCCGTTCGACATACTCACCACCCACTCTGAATTAATTGTGCTCGCCTGGTGTGCTCTCCGCTTCTCCGCACTGACGCCCGTATTGTTGTTGTTGTTGTTATTGTTATTATATTTTGATTTTTGAGGCTCTGCTTTGAATTGCAAATGCGAGGGGTGCAGCGTTCATGTTCTACCTTTGAACAGCAAATGAAGTGCCTGCCTACAAGCCGCATTCACGCATTATTAAAGAGACGTTTGAAGCCTTTAAACAGTCTACAAATGTGCGTCCCAATTACGAAATTGCAACATTTATGTGAGCCCACCTTTTTGCGTAATGAACTCTTTGCTCAGGTATCTGAAGGATGTGTTGGTTAAATATGCAAGATTTATTTGGAACGATTATGCTAAATTAGATGAAGTGGATCATTTATGCCTCCCTAATGAGGAAAAAAGTCTTGGAAATGGGATTTTTTTGTTCTTTTTTTTTTCGCTGCCAATGCAGCGTTTCTGGCTCTAGAGTCAGGAAATGAAAAGGTATGAGATCCTCTGTTATCGCTGCTCAAATGCACCCAAGCAAAGCAAGATGATGCTTTGCAACGGGAGCCATTTGGCCTGTCGTGAAATTATTCACTGAAATCTTGCCTGTTGTGTGTGACTGTGTGTTTGTGCAAGAGAAGCTCATGTGAATATTTTCTCGTCCACAGCACCAGATTCTCAACCAGGGCTCTGGCAACCGCAAGTTCAAATGCACTGAATGTGGCAAGGCCTTCAAATACAAACACCATCTAAAGGAGCACCTAAGGATACACAGTGGTATGTCCTTTTCTTTCTTTCATTACCCATTTCCTTAGTTAAGAATGCTTTGATTCTAGATCAGAATGAATTGGTTGTTTGTTTGTTTTGTCCCAGCCAACTTTTCATGAGAAGTTTCAATAGATGACTCATTACTTTGAAAACAGTGCAATCTCTCACGTCTTTGCCTTTCTTCACTGTAGGTGAGAAGCCATACGAATGTCCAAACTGCAAGAAACGATTCTCACACTCCGGATCCTACAGTTCACACATAAGCAGCAAGAAATGCATCGGACTGATCGCCATCAACGGCAGAGTGAGGAACAACCTGAAGACGGGTTCATCTCCAACCTCTGCATCTTCCTCCCCTACAAACACTGCCATTTCACAGCTACGACACAAACTGGAGAATGGCAAACCGCTCGGCCTGCAAGACCAGTCCAACCACCTCAACATCAAATCTGAACCACTGGACTTCAATGACTATAAGCTGATGATGGCCTCTCACGGCTACGGTACGGGCAGCCCGTTCCTGAACGGGGGTATTAGGGGAGGCAGTCCACTGGGATTTCACAACTCCCAGAGCCCCCTTCAACACCTGGGCATGAGTATGGAGGCACAAATGCTGGGATACCCATCACTGGGAAACAACCTGAGCGAGGTACAGAAAGTCCTGCAGATCGTGGACAACACAGTTTGTCGACAAAAGATGGACTGCAAGCCAGAGGAGATCTCCAAGTTGAAGGCATACATGAAGGAGTTGGGTTCCCACATAGAGGAACAGAAGCAAGGACTCGCCTCTCACGGTGGACCCCAAAACACTCTTCCACTCATCAGCCACAATGGAGCCACCAAGAGCATCATAGACTACACGCTTGAGAAGGTCAACGAAGCCAAAGCCTGCCTTCAGAGCTTGACTAACGACTCTAAGAGGCAAATTAGCAATATCAAGAAAGAGAAGGCGAATCATATGCTAGATTTAGGTATAGAGGACAAATCGCATGAGAATAATAATCTAATGTTTACACCGTTTTCCTGCCAATATTGCAAAGAGACCTTTCCTGGTCCCATTCCCCTGCACCAGCATGAGCGTTACCTTTGCAAGATGAACGAGGAGATAAAAGCAGTGCTTCAGCCCGCTCAGAACGCCACGACCAACAAACCCGGCTATTTTGCTGAGAAGCATGGCCTTTTGCACCATGATAAGGCCATGAACGGCCCGATCAGTCCCTACAAGGACCACATGTCAGTGCTGAAAGCTTATTTCGCCATGAACATGGAGCCCAACTCAGACGAACTACTGAAAATCTCCATAGCGGTCGGCCTTCCGCAGGAGTTCGTGAAAGAGTGGTTTGAGCAAAGGAAAGTCTTTCAGTACTCTAATTCCAGGACTCCTCCGTTAGATAGGAACCACGTGGAGTCTGGTCATCCGGTCTCTGCTCACACGCCCACTAAAGACTCGTTAGGAATCCGCTCCCCGATGTCCCTGGTCAAAGGCACTGACCATAACACATTCCCCTCCATCCCTGAGCTTCACAACAACTGCGACACCCCACTCAGGCTCTCCAAAACCTCCCAGTTCTCCAACCACAAGCATCTGGGCGGTAAGCTGGACCACTCCAGAAGCAACACTCCATCTCCTCTTAACTTGTCGTCCGCCTCCTCCAAAAACTCCCACACTAGCTCTTACACGCCCAACAGCTTCACCTCCGAGGACCTGCAGGCCGAGCCTCTCGACCTCTCGTTGCCAAAGCTCATGAAGGAGCCAAAGCACATCTTGACTGTGAAAAGCCAACCCAAGCTGAGCATCACCCCGAATGACCATAACCACGTCATGACGCCCCGCGAACACGCGGACGAGCCGCTCAACCTGGCGTATCTCTCTAAGAAGGAGTTCGGCAGCCCTAATGCACACAGCAATCTGGACAAAAGCTCAAGCCCCATGTTTGGTTTGAACCCCTTCGCAGGCAAACCCCTATACACCTCTTTGCCTCCCCAAAGCGCATTTCCACCCCCTACGTTCATGCCACCGGTGCAAGCCAGTCTCCCAGGACTGAGACCCTATCCCAGTCTCGACCAGATCAGCTTCTTGCCGCACATGGCCTACACATACACAGCAGGAGCGGCCAGCTTTGCAGAGATGCAACAGAGGAGAAAATACCAGCGGAAGCCAGGATTCCAGGTAAATACCAGACGCACTCCTTCATAAACCCTCAGGCCTTGTGTTTCTTTTTTCTAGCCCTCTGGTGAGTGGCGCTCGGCTTCATTCAGACACTAATTAAAAGCCACTCAGACAGAGAGAGAGAGTTAGAGAGGGGAGCTCACCTCACGCCCAGTGGCGTACGAGGCAGTGAGAGAGAACTGCGGTAGACGTCAATGCCTCGAGTGCCGAGCGCCGGCTCTTTTAGCGGCGACGGCTGTGTCGAGTGCTTCGTTCGAGACACCGAGAGCAGAACACGTCAAAGAAGCAGGTGTTCAGATGCGCCTGTGGGATTTCTGCTCGTTCCCCCGTCTCAGGTGTCAGTGAATCTAAGACGTATCTCTTTATTTCTATCCCCCTTTTTAATTTTGCTCCTTTCCCCTCCTTATATTTCTACAGCAAGAAAAGCTCAAATGAGTTTGAGCATAAAGATTAATAATGCACACTCCCCATGTTCATTACAGCTCAGCGCTGAGGGCTGTTTAACATCGGGGAAACCATTCTGATAAAAAAGTATTAATAATGTTTCCTATTCTAAGTTATTAAATTAGATTTTAAAAATACAGCTAAGGGCATTTAGCTCAAATTGATTGCGGAACGATAGCGCAGGGCTTTTTAAAAGAGAGTGCATGGAAGTATTGTCAGTCCGATGCCGGCTGTCCTTAATGAGGGCATCGTCGCTGCGGTTCTGGCCATTTTATGCCTCTCTTGATTTAATCATTACCGTTTGAAATTAGAGGACTGTGGCAATATTCCCTACTAAGACTCTCTTCTTATTATTAGCTTCTAATGTAATAATATTTTTTCCCCATTAATTTAAGTTTAAGCCTATCGGGGTAATCTCTGCTCAGATAAATACTGCGCTAACACCCTTTCATGTATGAAATTAAACCAAATTTGAATGCAAATATATGGAATAAGGTGTGATTAAGAAGAGAGAAAGGCCTCATTTGCAATATCCTGCCTTTACATGTGTTTTTTGTTTTCAGGTCACAAACATTTTAATGTTTAATTCTTAAGATTTCCAGTTTTAGCTGAGAAATGCATATTGTATTCATATTAAAATGTGAAATATGAATCACTTTATGTAAAACATATATATAAAAGACAATGAAATAGCTGAAACGAGTAAGTTCTCTGTAGATCTATTTTATTTTGCCGTATAATAGATTCTCAGAAAAAAAAATTATATTACAGTTTAACATCAACAGTTTCCATTAGAAATAACCATTAAAAATATAAATAAATTATATTATTTGATCACGTTGTGTAGTATATTAGAGTATAGTATATTTGTTACAGTATATGATTGTGACAGCAGCAAGATTTTTTTTTCTTCATGTTTGTTGTATTTTAATGCTTATTAATTTGTGCTTTATTGTTGTTTCACCATGAAGTGAAAATAGTACAGTTTAACATCAACAGTTTTCATTAGAAATCATCATTTTAAATACAAATGCATCACGTTGTGTATTATATTATAAATTATATTATATTACAGTAGCAAGTTTTTTTTTTTTGTATTTTAATGCTTATTAATTTGCGCTTTAATGAAAACATCAACAGTTTTCATTAGAAATCATCACTGAAAATGCAAATGCATCACATTGTGTATTGTATTATATTATATTGTATTATAGTACAGCAGCAGTAGTGTGGTGTTTGGATGCTCATGAGTGTGTGTAGCGTGGTTAGATCACGTTGTGTATTATATTATAAAATTATGTTATATTATATTACATTAGCAAGTTTTTGTTTTGTTTGTTTTTTGGGTATTTTAATGCTTATTAATTTGTGCTTGTATTGTTGTTGCACCATGGAGTGAAAATATTAGTTTAACATCAACAGTTTTCACTAGAAATCATCAGTGAAAATACAAATACATTATAGTATTAGATCTGGTTGTGTATTGTATTATAGTATAGTATATTATAGTACAGCAGCAGTAGTGGTGTTTGAACGCTTATGAGTGTGTGTAGCGTGGAGTGTGTGTAGTGTGGAGTGTGTGTAGCGTGTAGCGTGGAGTGATTGTAGCGTGTGGAGTGTGTGTAGCGTGTAGCGTGGAGTGTGTGTAGCGTGTGGAGTGTGTGTAGCGTGTGGAGTGTGTGGAGTGTGTGTAGCGTGTAGCGTGGAGTGTGTGTAGCGTGTGGAGTGTGTGTAGCGTGTGGAGTGTGTAGCGTGGAGTGTGTGTAGCGTGTGGAGTGTGTGTAGCGTGTGGAGTGTGTAGCGTGGAGTGTGTGGAGTGTGTGTAGCGTGTGGAGTGTGTGTAGCGTGTGGAGTGTGTGGAGTGTGTGTAGCGTGTAGCGTGGAGTGTGTGTAGCATGTGGAGTGTGTGTAGCGTGGAGTGTTTGTAGCGTGGAGTGTGTGTAGCGTGTGGAGTGTGTGTAGCGTGTGGAGTG
>NC_138738.1:42583379-42585879 GCF_965113295.1 Leuciscus leuciscus | reverse complement strand
TGTGTGTGTGCTCACGGTGTGTGTGTTCTCTCTCCGTGTGTTTGCAGGTAAACGACCACACCAGTGCCAGATCTGCAAGAAAGCCTTCAAACACAAACACCATCTGATCGAACACAGTCGGCTGCACTCGGGAGAGAAGCCGTACCAGTGCGACAAATGCGGGAAGCGCTTCTCACACTCGGGATCGTACTCGCAACACATGAACCACAGATACTCGTACTGCAAACGGGAAGCCGAGGAGCGGGAAGCGGCCGAACGGGAATCCCGGGAAAAGGGTCTCATGGAGCCGACCGAGCTCCTCCTGAATCGGGCGTTTCTACAGGGAATCCCGCCCGGATACCCGGATCATCCGGAGCGAGAGCCAATCCTGCGGGACGGGAGCATCCGGGAGCAAGCGTTCGGGAAGATGAGCCGACGGGATGAAGAGTTTGAGGAGGAGGAGGAGGAGAGCGAGAACAAAAGCATGGACACGGATGCGGACACCATGAGGGATGAGGAGGAGAATGGGGAGCACTCATTGGACGAGAGCTCCGTCGACGGGAAGAACGAATCCAAGTCGGATCACGAGGACGGCGTGTAGTACGGGTGTGAAGACGATCACCGCGCAAACGCTTTCCCACTCCGTGTTTCTGTCTCGTTTCTGGTCCAAATGTCTACAAACTCTTACAGCAAACATTTACTAGAGGAGTAAAAATAACATATGATATCATGTCCTGTTTTCCGGGGGAATTAATCAAAATCAAGTGAGTTGATGCTTAAAAAAAAATTAAAAAAGCAAAATGATCTGCCAGTGAATAATCTTAATCCACACAGAAATAGGATTATTGACGGATCATTTTGCTTGTTTTAAGCAACAACTCACTTCATGTAGATTCATTTCCCACATGATATCTGATGATATTTCACTACTTTACTAAATGTTTCTTCATTTAAGAATTTTTTATATATATTTGGACTGAAAAAAGACAAAAACACTCGTAAGAAAAGCATTTTTTGCAGTGATGCATATGCAAAAATGAAGAAGAAAATAAATAAATGAAGTTTTAAAAATTGTACAGTATTAAGGCCTAAAATATGTGTGGTGCTACCATCCTGAAGATCATGTGTTCCATAGTATTTATAGCACAAACTAGTAACTTGTACAAAAAAAAGAAAAACTTGCACTCTGCTTCTATAATCACTACGAGAACGATGAATTATTTGCCCTTGTATATTTATAGTGTTAAAAAAGCGAGATCAGTATTTAAAGCGTTTCCACACACACACACACACACACACACACACACACACACACACACACACACACACACACACTTTTAGGCCTGATTCATGTGAAGGACCGTAACAGTATTTCCGTTTGTTCCTGTTTGTTAGGAGAGAGAACGAAGCCTTCGGACGGTTGTTGCCTTATATGCAAACCTGTAATTCAGCGCGTTTCTAAAGTGCCAACCATGTTCAGTATTAGAGGAGTCTAATCTCTCTCTCTCTCACACACACACACACACACACACACACACACACTCTCTCTCTCTCTCTCTCCGAATCAGACGTTCGCTCTTTCCTTTACAACGACCTTTGTGCAATTTCAATCTCAGTATTACAACCAAACCGGTTTGCAACGCCAGAATTGCATCCTTTTATTTGTAGGTTTAAAGAACATCTTATTTATGTGGCCCATTTTGTATCTCCTGATTTTATTTATTTCATACTGTACAGTACAGTATTATAGTTCTTCAATAAATAGATCTATTTTAGTAAAATGGAACCTGGAGTTGTTGATGAGAGCATTTATTGTGTTTTAAAACATTAATTGTGAAATGCAAATTTCGTTTTTTTTTTATGTTTTGTCTTTTGTTTTGTTGTTTTATTTTCCAGTTACTGGAAATTCCCAAAAATTTGGGAACTTTTGATACAATCTTGTGAGAAACACTGTATTTTCAACTGCGAGACAGAAAAGAGATTCGCTTTCATGTGACGGTTGAAATCCTATGTATGATATCATGACTGAAAACACACCAATCTTTCCTGAAATGTCTTTGTAAGAGTATTATGGACTTTTTAATTTGTAATTTCTCTTGGAAATGACCATGCTCAAATAAAAGTAGCCAAATTAAAGGAGTTTTGAAGAACGAGTGCGAGTGTGTGCGAGTGTGTTTGTGTTTCAGAGGACACATTATTCTCTCCGTCTTTCAGAGGTGATTCTCATCATTAGATATTCCTGAACTTCACAGCGATGAAGGCCTTCAGTGAACTCTTCAAATGAAGAGCCGAGAACCTGTCCAACAAAGAGAGAGACTGAGCGAGAGACAGAGAGAGAGAGCTTAAAGTGTCTTGAGCGTTCCTACAGCATATGCATATGAAAGACCAGATCAAACGCTCACACACACACACACACACACACACACACACACACACACACACACTGAACGATCCGCATCTCTCTCCTGACCGCACCTGATCAATTGAGTTTGCAAATGCATAAAAATGAATAAAGTGTTGA
>NC_138738.1:42560879-42575879 GCF_965113295.1 Leuciscus leuciscus | reverse complement strand
GAGAAAGAGTGAAACGTCCTCAGACAAAAGGAAAGGTTTGGAGGCTCAATTACTCACTTATTCACCGGCCTAATTTTATGCGTGCTTCATTTGCATGTCATTTTTGAGGGCGAGGCAGAAATTTCGCCTGGTAATTACCCCGCAAATACATTAACGACCCCGAGAGCCACGCATCATCCACATGTGTCCGCCTTCTCGTCCGGCGCTCGAGTCGTGCTGGTCAGCGGTCAGAAGACCTGATCTTTTTTCTTTCAGTGTTGCTGCAATCAGTCGAAAGATTTGTGATATGCTAAAAAGACTGGGGAAGGATTCAGCGTTTGCCTCCTGGTGAGCACAACTTCAAATGCCTCGCTTAGAGAACGAACTCACCGTCTCCTGTACGGCCTCCATCTTTGAAGACCTGTGAAATGTGAAGTCTCAGATCTGGACCGAGTCCAAGTCTGTCGTGTCTCTGCCTTCGTGACTTTTCAGACGGTTTCTTGTGGAAATGTTTGTTTGCACTCGCACGGCGTCGACTCATTTATTTATTTCATTTGATTTTGGCGAGAAGCCGCGTATCGATTATGAAAGAAGGCAGGGTGATTAAAACAGCCGAAATGGTGTGTGAAAATGAAAAAAATAAACAGGAGGAAGGAGAGAGGAAAATACCAGCAGCTTTTTCCTCAGGAGTCAGAGACCACCCTCGGCTGGCTCACTTGTAATCATCTCAGAATTTGCTCAGAAACACTTGCGAACTTGTGTGGGAGTTGTTTTTACTTCATTAAAAGCGTAGTCTAGAGCCCACGAGAACTCTCACGCTGCAGAAACCAAACCTCACCACCAGAAAAACAACCTCGTCCTGGAATCCTGTTAGAAGTTGACGAAATCCCAATCCCGGGAGGACCGGCTGCCGAGGGAGGCTGCCGATTGGCTATTTGTGATTGGAGGACTGACTTTGATTGGTGGTTCACAGATTTGAGTCGCACCTTTATCGTCGTATCATTAGAGGATCATGGGAAATGGGGGTGAGAGACCCCTCGCTGCTCGAGAAAACTTCACCGCTCGCTTTTCACACGTTTAACCTCGTTCATTTAAATATTGAAAAATATTGTTTTTGAGCATTTTCAATTGGCCAGCACAATTAAATATACTCTTACTCAACTCATTATTTGATCACACTGACACATTCATTTATATATTTACAGTGTTTATTTTATTAGCTTAAAATTGATTAAAAATTTAAAATTAGTATTTGAGGTCAGATTAGGAGAGAAAACTGATCATCCATCCATTCATCCATCCATCCATCCATCTATAATCCATCCATCCATCCATCTATAATCCATTCATCCATCCATCCATCCATCCATCTATAATCCATCCATTCATCCATCCATCTATAATCCATCCATCCATCCATTCATTCATCCATCCATCTATAATCCATTTATAATCCATATATAATCCATCTATAATCCATCCATCATCCATTCATTCATCCATTCATTCATCCATCCATCTATAATCCATTTATAATCCATATATAATCCATCCATCCATCCATTCATTCATCCATCCATCTATAATCCATCCATTCATCCATCCATCTATAATCCATCCATCCATCCATCCATCCATCCATCCATCCATCCATCCATCCATTCATTCATTCATTCATTCATTCATTCATTCATTCATTCATTCATTCATTCATTCATTCATTCATTCATTCATCCATCCATCCATCCATCTATAATCCATTTATAATCCATATATAATCCATCTATAATCCATCTATAATCCATCCATCCATTCATTCATTCATTCATTCATTCATTCATTCATTCATTCATCCATTCATCCATTCATCCATCCATCCATCTATAATCCATTTATAATCCATATATAATCTATCCATCCGAACAAACCCAAAACCCATTTTTGGATCACAAATATCTAGTTGAGATCCACTGAACTAGAGGATTTTGTTACGAGGCAAAACTACATCTTGAGCAGATCTCCTATAGTTCCCTATTTTTGCAGTAACATTGATCTGTGTACAAACACTATCTAGTGTCTAGTTTCTTGTGAAAGTTTTATACCTGATTAACTGGGTCAGGTCAACTGTGATCGCACTGGACATTTGATGACGACGAAGACGATGATGATATACTTGTTGACCTCGACGTTGGTCAGTGTTTCTCCTTGAGACGGTCATTGGTGACTCAAATGTTCGTGCCCAGAGGGACAACCAGTCAAAGTCTCAGTATTCTCACTGGTGGCAGGACACTTCCAGTGCGGCCCAAGGGAAGATCCAGTCCTGCATCCATATGTGCCTTTCTGAGGTTCATCTGGTCATGTGCTGTTAGAGCAAACCTGACATGACCTGACATGATGTCTCGCTACACCTGACCAATGGGCATGTCTGATCCGTGTTACACGTCTCACGATTACAGTCCATGACCCGTCTGACATCCGAAAGACCCTCGTAAACCCACAAACTGCCAGCGTAAGATCATCCTGTCTCGTCGAGGAACAGCCCGAGCCGTGACGCGTGCCAACCTTGGATGATGAGAGACTTTAATGTCCTACGACATCAATGTGGATTCAGAAAGTGTTTAGCGCAGATTAAAATTTCCTTTCATTTTTATTTTCTTTGATCCATCTTAATCTGGTTGGAATATTACTTCCCAAGGTCCCGAGGTTTGGTCCCATCTGTGACGATATGCGTTTTAATCTACTGTGAAATCTAATAAGAACAAAACTTACGAAACTGTCTTTTGACAGTGTCTTCTCGATCAGAGGTCACTGAGGTCTAGCAGAGGATGTTTGATTATCTCAGAAGATGAATCCTTTAAAAAACAATCACTCCTGATCTGATGTACCTTCTTTAAAAAACATAGGCAGCAGAAATAATATTATACTTTGCCTAAATGAAATGAAACAGTAAGATTTGGGTTGTGGCTTTTTTTCTTAACATTACTGTAATGTGAAAAATATATATTAATAATCATATATTTATATGTCATGGCAATACTTGTTTTACTGCCTGATTTATTTAAATCTGCATTTTGTTTTGACTATAATACAGTAACTCATATGTTCATTTACTGCAGTGAATGGCAGTGTTTGTGCAGCAGTTTATCACTGTTAAAGTTTTCAGGTTTTAGTCTTTCAGTCACTTTATTCTGAGTTTCGCCATGATTTCTGTCAAATGTGTTCGAGAATCAAATATGAAACTGATTAAATAGATGCAAGAATTAAAAAAAGGCCAAACACAATTAAGCTTGCAAATAAAATGCAAAAAGAAAATCAGTCAGAGTTCAGACACTGCATCATGAAGACATCATTGCTGTCAGTTACAACATGCTGACATTTGATCAATGTAAATTAATAAGAGATTTAATCTGACATTTCTTAACTAGCAAATGCATTTCAGTAATGAAGATTTTAAGAGAAATGTACTTAATTGTCATACATAAAAAATCCTTACATGTTTTCATTAGAATCACTCCGGAATTAACTCCTCATAATCCGTTCAGTAGTAAAACTGTCGGAAACACAGAACTTGGACTGTTTGGTTCATTAGTTTTGTGTAATCTGGTGAAGGATCAGATGAGAGTAAGTCAGTCTAATAGTCCTGAGAATAGCAGACTTTAAAAATATGCTGTTAATTTGTGTATTCTCTCTGGTCTCCGATGGGAAGACGCTGAGGACGGAGCGCTGAAACCGCGGTGCCCGAATCCACTTAAAGAGCCACTCACGCCTTTAATATGTAAATGAAAGGTATGCAAAGATCTGATGCTTTTATTAAAGAAATGTGCCCGAGGCTCAGGGCCGCCCCACCGCTGCGGAAACGCAGTTACACGCTGAAATAAACAGTTGTTAAAAAGGATCACATGAGTTTGTATCTGGGAAGATGAAAAGCTAATTGACATGAATAATTTATCGCAATGTGATATTTTATATAAATGAAATAGGAGAGAAAGAGTGAAAGCAAATATTTCACATATTAGCAGGACCTACGAATATTCATAAGAAATGATCTGTATTTCTGCTGCGCTTTAATCTGCTGTCTGAAGGTCAATGAACTACATTCACACGGCGAACTTTCAAGAGCTATTAGAGATCCATAAATGATTCAAGCACAGAGCCGTAACACACCGCTGAATAAAATTGTCTCATTTACCTTCATAAAGGTCTTTGAGTGCTTCTATTATACCTTCACACACACACACACACACACACACACACACATTGATGGAGGTGAGGATTGACTGATTTAGTCATCTACGTCTTTAAAGACCAGAGAGATAAAATCACATCAGTGAGTAGCGGAGAAGATGATTAGTTTTATCAAATATGATTTGACAAGATGTGAAGAATGATAAAATAATCTTTATTCAGGTCTCAGCCTGTTGTTGTCAGAGCCACTTTATATCCGAGATCTGAAGTGAATTTTGCTGTTTCATAATTAATGGCATGTAGAGTTTCTGGAGCTCAATCAGTTGATCGGGGCTCTGGCACTGACAAGGTCATGGGTTTGATTCCTAGATTAAATATATAGTTTGACTTGACATGAGTAGCTGTGAATAAAACCATCTCCCAAATGCATAAGTGTAATGTATAGTTTGCATTGTCATGATTTGGATATTCTTGAATTTTACTCATAAAGAAAACTTCCTGGATCAACACTCTTCACAAAACAACATGTTTTAATCCAACTTTAACCATTAACTACCCTAAAATGGGACTGTTTGACAGGAATGTTGTTCCATGATCATCAAGACATTCCCGTTAAGATCCCGTTAAAATCCCGTTAGTCACTACAGATCTAGTCATCGTGGGCAGATTTAGTGCATTGCTTCTGGGATTTGAACCTACAACCTTTAACCACTTTACCAGTTTCCATCGTTAAGCTGAAGTTTGCTATCGCACTATTAACAGTGTGTAATCTGGATTGTTTTTACCTGCTTTTCTCTTAACTTTTTATTCTTATATAATTGACTATGGGTTCATCCCCTATAACCTGCTCTTTAGGAATCACTTCTGGGATTTGAACCTACAACCTTTAAGTTATCAGCCAACCACTTTACCAATTTCCATGGTTCGCTGTCACATGATTGCCAGCATGGTGAGGTTCGGAATGTTCCCGAGTTTGCAATAGTCCTCATGGGAATCACTTCTGGGACTTTAGTTTTCATCAAAGCCTTTAAATGCGTATGGAGTCACCGTACACACGTCCAGACTCCAGAGCATTAGCTGATGTCAGGAGGAAATGACACGTCTAAATCTCCCATCAGAAGTGTCCGTCTCAGATGAAGGACGCTATTCTTCTGCAGGAGCGATGGCTTGGACAAAGGCGACTCTTGTAGCACTGAACTTTTGACAGCTCTGCTCCGCTTCTCCAGATGATTTGCAGTGGGTGAATTCCTCGCATTTCTGTGTTTTTGTTGCACTGACGTTCCTCTGTTCAGGCCCTCCTCAACTCCAGACCCTTGCCCTCGTGCTTCTACAACTATTCTCCTCCATTCCACTCGTGAATGACGTGTCTTTGCGCTTTTGATGGATGAGGGTCTCCTCTTCACCCACGGTGTGGTTTGGAAAGCAGGGATGGATCGTGTCATTATGCATCACATCTCTCTGGAAGATGCTCAGGGAATGTGTCATTCCGGACCGGCTGCTTATGTAGGCGAACGCCGTGTTGAACTCCTGCATGAATCCGGGGATCGTTTGCAAACGTAGAGCATGTTTGTTGACGTGGGCGTTTGGGGAATCCTTGCAATTCACCATGACGTGATTCGAGAAGTCTCAGGCCACCAGGAACTGACCAACTCCAGTACGTGGAGACGTGGAGAATCTCTCTGGACTTGGAAATGGGTTCTTATTTAAACGTCTGCGGTCTCTGGACTGGAACACCATTAGAGAATGGAGAACATTAACACTCGCATAATTAATTCTTCTTTCTTTTTTTTTTTTTCTTTCAGAAAAGACATTTTAATTCTGAGTGACTTTCAAATTATGCGAGTGTAAGATATTTTAGGAAAGACAGCAGTGGTGTTTTTGAGTCATGTGTCCTACTCTCTTTCTAGATCCTGCGGCGTTTATTACAAATCCTCCTCTTTTCTGCAGTGTTTGAGCAATCATTCACTCAAATGAGACTCTATCGGCATTAACTCTCCTTCAGGTTGTTTTCATGCAGCTGAAGTCTACACTGACCGCAATGATCCAGCTAAAGTATCATTACAGTATCTCAATGCAACACTATTAAAAGTGAGACTGCAAGTGAGATTTGGGAGGAATATAATGAGTGAAAAGCAATTAAATTTGGGTCTGTTCGTCAAGTCAGCTTCATTTATATAGCGCTTTGCTTTTGACAATACAGAATGTTTTAACAGGGAAATAATGCAAGACTGTTTTAGCTAGCAGATCTAGAAGAAAAAGTTTTGGATTCATTCATTTCTGTTGTAAAAAGCATTAGTTATTAACTCAGGGGTCGCTTACACGACACAATCTTCAACTGAAAACAGAAAACTTTTCATGTGTTAATTGTTTAATTGTTTGTCAACGATGACATTACTCCCCGATGCATGGACTCATTTTAAGGAGGAACTTCACAGCATGTTTTTGTAAAAGAGCCGCATGAACATTCTTTGCAAATTCTCCTTCCACAGAACAAATAACAGCTCTTTATAGAAGCGAGCAAGAGAACACGAACCTCGATGGGTGTCATATACTGCGAAACTCCTCGGTTCAACGCTTTTGGCCGCGTTGCAAGTTTCCCAATCGTTCATTACAGCTTTTCTTTTCCGTTTATCCGAGTCATTTATAAAATGTATTTTTTTTTTTGTGGCTCCGTTTTTAATTTCCCCGTGTCTGGCTGCATAGCATTCCATTAACGTGTGGTAATTCGTAAATATGAACGTGTGTCTGGTGACGAGGTTCTCAGCTAAACAGAAGTGATCGCGTGTGACAGAAAGGAGCCTCAGTCATTCACCCGGCCCTTATCCCATCAAATGCTTTTCACATCAAGACAATATTGGATCTGAGCAGTGGGAGCACAGCGAGGTCTGAGCTAATGCATGCTGAAGCCATGCCCCCCCCCCCCCCCACCCTCCGAGGTCTTTGTGTCCCGTGCCCACCGTACGGCTCCCGTATGGGCTTTTACACACGCACGCCCGTCCTCGGAGAGAGGGAGGTGCCGTGTGTTCGTCTGTGTGTAGACATGGATAATTCAGGGCTGATCTCTCGGCGCTGCGGTAATGAGGGTGATTTAAAGAATGTTCGCACATCTCCGAGCGCTGATAAATGTTATTATTCATGCACAGGTGCTGCTGCGAGCCGCCTCTGAATGATAATTAAGATAATCTGTCTCTTTCTTCCCACTCGCCTTTCACACGAATCACTTTGTTCTGCACTTTCTCCGCGCTCAATAGCGACCCGTCTCTGGCCCGTTCTATTGTCTCCTGCCTTTTTCCAGCACAAAACCTCACCAAACAACTGGGACTAAACGTAGATTTTCCCTCGAGCTCTTCCACTGCCGAGTACGTGCCAAGCTGAATTCAAGTCAAATGAAGAAAGTGAGCAGTCCTGCGGGACTCAGACTGCGATATCGTGTGCACACAGCGCTGGGATACGCTGGTGTTTTACCGGATATTAGCCAGGAACAGAGAATTCAGGGAAGAAACTGTAGCTCAAACAGATCATGGGTTCAATTCCCAGGGAATGCATCAACTGATCAAATGTGGTCCTTGAAAGCAATGTAAAAAGCATCTACCAAATGCATAAATGTAAGTGTAAAAATGTTGTGAGAAACATCGGTTGCTCTTTTAGGGCTCAAGTTTAAGTATCACATGTATTTCTCCCGGAGTTCACGTGGAAAGCTCAGATCATGCACGATTCTGATGACAAATATTGAGTTCACACACTGTCAGAAATAGGGGTACAGTAGGAGTCAGTAGTAGTACAATCTACACTAACGTGACAGGCCATTGTACCCCTTAAGGCACAATTCTGTACTTTATTTTCTGAGAGTGCATACATATCACACATTGTTGAGATCTCTGAAACATTAGAAGAAACATGTGTGAGATTCCTTTGGTCTGTTTGGTCTCAGAATAACAACCTCCCTTTTATTTCATTGCATTCTAGGAGAATCGACTGAGATATTAATAAGATCCTATTTGTGATTTTGCTTTCCTGTGGGTTCAGATCTACAAACGTACGACTTGGCTGCTTACAGCACACAAAAGAGCAAAAGCTAATTGCACGTGTCTGTCTAGAACCATTTTGTCCAATGCTTGAGTGCATTTAGCATTAACTAACACCAGTGTGTGTGTGTGTGTGTGTGTGTGTGTGTGTGTTAAGCTCGAAAGGTTAGCGTATGTGAAGGGTTTGTGTGTAATTACCTGAAGTACAAAGGCTCTTCCCAGAGGCCCAGCGAATGGAAGTGTCTACTGTCAAACACCCTCATTAGAAAGCAGCTCCATATCATTAATCTAAATGAAACCTCTCCTGCAGACCTCAGCTGAACAGGTTGGTAAACAATTAAGTTAAACCTAAATAGACCTGTCAAAGTTTAACAGGGTTCACGGGTCCTCTGGAAAGCTTGGCGAGCGAGACACTCCTTCTCTCCCCATAGGAAGGTTTCTTTATGGGTCGTTCATGGGAAATTAATGTTTTTAGACTTCTTCATGCACTCCATCTGACTAATTTTGGCTTGTTAAATTGGCTGTCTCTCTATTCCTCAAAGTTCACAACACCTCCCTGTTTCCTCTACTCCTGGTGTAGATCCATTTTAATGGAATAATTTGGAAATATCGAGGCTTTTGCTTCAATCTGCTGTGGAGATCGCTCAAAGCATCGTCTCCAAAGGAATCTGTGGTCCACCATCCGAAACTCAGTTTTTTTGTCTGGTCGTGTGTGTGTGTGTGTTTAAGTGTGCCTACAGCTGTGTCATCTCAACACGACGCCTGTTTACAGGAGCCGCTCGACGGCAGTTAATCGTCTCTGCTTTTGTGTGCAAATGAGTTGTTTTGTTTATCTTTGGTTAAGTTTGATTTGCTGTGTCTGTGTGCCGATGTTGAGTTGAGTAACCGTGTGTTCTCGGCTCTCAAGAGGGGAACACGAGCACCGAGAAAAGCTTTTCTCCAGCTGGTTTTCATGTTCCCAAACCTACAGCAGAGCGGATGAACTGACAATGCTACTGTGAGTTGGACACTTCAGCGGACAATCCAAGCTGTAGTTCACATGATGAATAGTCAGAGTTAATCTAGAGCCCTAACTTCATTTATACAGCGCTTTAACTATATAGAAGCAGCTTTACAGTGATAACAGGAGATTACAGTAACAGAGAGTGTTTAGGCTTTACAGCAGATCTAGAATAAAGTTATTGTCCAGATAAAGTTTTGATTGATTCACTTCCGTTGTAAAGATCATTAGTTATTAACTTAGGGGCCGCTAACACACACCGTTCTCACAGAAAACAGAAACGTTTAATGCGTTCTGGACGTTCATTCACACGACTACAGTGTTTGGAGCTCGAGAACGTAAACTTTCAAAGTTATCATTATCATCTCCATGTAAACTTCAAAAACGTGAATCTGTGAAAACGGTGACGGCGTGCACATGTATATTATGTGTTTAGTCTATAAATATGCGCTTTTGAATATATATATATATATATATATATATGTGCACAGTCTATATGTGTGTAGTCTTTCTTTACAAAGTGACATCGCCAAATCACTTGTCTGGCAGCATAACAGAATTATTTGTCATTTTCACGGATCCATGCGATCTGGAATCAGACACCGACATAATGTGGGCCCAGATTCGGCCCGTGTGGGATCCATGTGTGCCGGATGTGGACCGGATGAGAGCCGGATGTGGGCCGGATGTGTGCCGGATGTGGACCGGATGAGAGCCGGATGTGTGCCGGATGTGGACCGGATGAGAGCCGGATGTGGGCTGGATGTGTGCCGGATGTGGACCGGATGAGAGCCGGATGTGTGCTGGATGTGGACCGGATGAGAGCCGGATGTGTGCTGGATGTGGACCGGATGAGAGCCGGATGTGGGCTGGATGTGTGCCGGATGTGGACCGGATGAGAGCCGGATGTGTGCTGGATGTGGACCGGATGAGAGCCGGATGTGGGCTGGATGTGGACCGGATGAGAGCCGGATGTGGGCTGGATGTGGGCCGGATGTGGGCCGACACTATGTTGGTGTCTGGGTAGCTTGATTTGGTGAATTACATTTTCAAATGTGTCAGAATGCAATTTTATTTTTCCATTTGAGTAGCCACACCCACCATGAAATCCTATTGGTAAAACACATGAATATTAATCACCAAACACGATACGATTGGCTGGAGTTTTGCTGCTTTGAGCTTCGCTTTCGAAAAATTGCTTTATGCTGGAAAGTAATCGTGTTGAACAAAAAAAAAAAAAGGTTTGGGGAAAAAAAGGTTTAATTCAAGATATCACAAATATTTGAGAAGTTCCTTGTTGAAACAGTCGTGTCAGTGTGTCTGTTCGTGTAGTGCTCACAATTACTGTAACTTTCCTCAGTAAAGCTCAGATTTTCCCTTCTGAAAGCTGGTAAATGACATATATTTAAAGCATACCTCCTGGCTACCGTATGCCTGAGATGTCTTTAATAAGGATGAAAGAGCTACTAGTAAAGCTCTGCTTTTAAATTAGAAATGACCCACTGAAGTACTGACTTCACAGAGGTTAGAGTTAAACACACACATCCATCTTTCCTGATGTCTGCAGTTAAAATCCTGATTATGGAAGCGTCAGAAACATCAAATCCCAGGAAAACTCTCCACAGGTTCTGCTAGGCATCATGTGTGATCTGCAGGTCTGGATGATCGTCTCAATCTGTCCACATTCACAGCGGAATATTAGCGTTACTTAAATTAAACCAAAATGAAATATAGAAATTCCTCTGGGGTTTGGATGCATGTTTTGGGGTTTAATAAGTAGATCTGGTGTTACAGACGCTCTTGGAGATCTTCACTGTCGTGCATCAGGTTAAACATGTGGAAAGTGCTGATCATTATCTCAGTGCGGTGAGGACGTCTGTGTGCTGGAGCTGAGCGGTGCCAGGTGTGTGTGTGTGTGTGTGTGTGTGTGTGTGTGTGTGTGTGTGCGCTGGAGCTTTAATGCAGGGGAACCCACTTCACCTACTAACAGCTTGACCACAAACCTCAGGATCAAAAACAGGCAGAGAAACGTTTATCATCAAGACAAACTTTCATGTTGATTTGACAAAGATTGCCTGAAAGTAAAAAATAAATAAATAAATCTTGAAGTTTTACATTTTGTCTTATGAACTCATAATGCTTTAAGGGTGTCTGCAGTATCTATAGACATATTGAAATATGGATGAATGGATTAATGGATTATAGATGGATGGAGTTAGGGTTATATTATAGATGGATGTATGGATTTACATTTATGCATTTGGCAGATGCTTTTATCCAAAGCGACTTACATTGCATTTCAAGGTACACATTTTTTACATTCTCAGTTCTTGCTTTCCCTGGGAATCAAACCCATGACCTTGGTGTTGCAAGCGCCAGCGCTCTACTGTTAGAGCTGCAGGAAATCTGGATGGATGGATTATAGATGGATGGACTGAATGATTGTTCAATTCTGGTCCACTCTTCATCCTGGCTGATTTTTGCCAGTAACCGTTTGTTGATTTGCACAGTATCCCCATCTCTCATCAGGACTCAGTGTGATGTGGGTCCGTGATAAACTTGTGCTGGGTTTCCATCCACAACACAGGACTTCCAAAAGCCCCAATCAGGATCATTTTCAAAGGCTCTTGAACAGAGAAATGTGTGTTTGTGAGTGAACCGTGGGCTCCTCCGACACACAGGACGTCCCGAGACTCTTCTTGGCAGCGCTGGGTAACACTGGGGCTTCATCTGGTTTAACTCAGGCATCTGCACTGGTTCGGGAGGCTCTTTTGTTCTGGAGTTTTGATTGAAAGTTAGAAAGCGCCGGAAACGCAGAGACTCCTGGATGGGTCGATGAGCTCCACCACATGAAAGACCCGCAGATGGAGACTCTTCCACACACACACACACACACACACACACACACACACACACACACACACACACACACACACACACACACACACCACCTCAAAACTCATAGGTTCAGTCTGCGTTTTATTAATGGCTCTCATAATGGTGTTCGGGCCGGCTCTTATTCTCTCGCGTTTGCTCTTCAATTGTCGGTCTTCTGCTACATCAGTTTTTGATGAGAAAAAGTGTAAACCCTCTTAAACGCTATAACCTTTTTTTTCTTTCTTTTTTTTTTTGAGAAACCATTTAAATGCCATACACAGACACTTATTACTTTACTGGCACAGAGAAGTTCGGCTGCTTTGCTCTGTGTTTGTGAAGTTATCACCGCGAGACGCATATTTGTGGACTTTAACCGTGTATAGACTGGAATCAGGTTAAAGCATCAGATCTGATCTCTGAGCTTATCCATCAGCAGAGGAACTGCAGACGCTTGTCAGACTCTTCTTCTCTATTGTGTTCGAGTCAAACGCTTATGGAACAAGAACAGATGTGTGTGTGTGTGTGTGTGTGTGTGTATTGGGGGTTGATTTTGTCGGTGGGGAATTGATTGATGGTCATGGTTTGCTATAGACTATAGAGGGTAAACTGTGAAAGCACGAGTAAAACAAACGATTATCAGTTTAAACTAAAGGTTGGACTCGATATAGTGTTTCTTACAACTTACCAAAGATCCGGTGATCAAGGATATTAGGAATCGTGTTTCTGACATTTATATGAGCCTGATTTCAACGCCGGGGAAATACATAAAGCACATTTGCCTGTGAACGCTTTATATAAATACAGTATAGGTCTAAACCCATGTGAACACTTACATCAGTGTTATATATATCATCATATCGTCCAGCACTAACACTTGTGTATTTTTTTGTCAGTGTTTATTTCAAAACGTCCAATTATTCAGAATATATGATGGTAAATATTTAATTGATGAGTTGTCAATACAATATAGAGGTGTGATTTTACCACTAAATTCATCATAATATTGACACAAAGTGAATCTTCAAATCCAGCTTTCTCTGCCGGGATCCAGATGTTTCTGTGAATCTCAGCGATCCGTTCGCTTCTCTGTTCTGTAGCTTTAGCAGTCTGTAAAAATACACCTCAGATTTCTTGTCAAATCTAGTTGTTCAGTCAATCGGAAAGCTCTTTCCCGGTTTAGATGTGTTTAGTGTGTTTTTCGTGGCATTCGCTCTGAAAACCAGTCCTCCCATACACAAAAGAAATATATATTTTGGAATATATGCAAATATATTTATCTGTCAATATATTTACCAACAACATATACGTTCATATATGTTTTAACTTCTGCAAATTGTTTCATTTGAAAAATATTTAGAAATTTAAAAAGTTTACATTTTCACAAACAAACAACACATTTTCAGTTTATTTTTTACATTTTTATTTATTTCAATTTAAATCTGAGTTCAGCTATTTTTGAGTTGACAGCTGTCTCCAGTTGTCCCTTGGTGGCCTGTGGACATTTCTGCGTCTGGGGGTAGAAGGATAGACACTAGGTTTAGCTATTAGATGTGATCAGTGTGTCAGTGTAGTAGTATTAGTGGCCTAATAGTCCTAGGAAAGCAACTATCTGTCATTTTACATTGCAGTCATATAAATGTAAGTACAGTATTTATTATAGCTGTGTGTCATAATACAGTAGTGAAATATGGTAGCCTACTGTTGTGTATAGTGGAAGAGGTAGAGGAATTACTATGATCAAAATACATTTCTGACCCTTCTTTATCAAGCTAAACATTTTATGACCATATATTTTGTCATATATTTTACATTACATGTTATAAATGTAAATATATTTCACACTTAACATCATATATTTTTGTTATATTTCAGAATATATTTAAAAATGATAAATATAAGTGAACAACAATGCAAATATATTTCAATGTATTTGGAATATATGACACATATATTTTTGACACTTTAAAATATATTTCAATTATTTTTTTTTTTTCTGTATGGGACTGCCACTCAGTGTTTCTGCTGACGGTGACGGCACACGCATACACTCTATGAAGGGATATATCCTCTATTGTGTCGTATATCGAGTGAGTCGCTTCTGTAACGAGAACAAATGTGGGCGGGGCTTGATTGTGTCTGTGGGGAGTTGATTGGATGGTTGTGGTTTGCTATTGGCTGATCTCATGTGAGTGACAGGTTATAGCCCCGCCCTCGTCATCAGAGAAGAGAAGAGATGCTGAAGAGGAACTTATTCTCATTCAACATTATTAAAACTATAATGATGTGCTCCCATAAATCATGTACAATAAACACTGCAATATTCCATTAAAAAAACAATATACATTGAGGGATTGTGTTCTCCAAGAAGTGTAGCAGAAGAAGGACTCTTCTTACTCTGTGTTACCCTGTGTGCTGTGAGGGAAAACACTGCTCTCCGCTTTGGAAAAGCTCCTGATTCAACCGTAATGATTTTCTTTCAGGCTGTGGTTTTGTGAGACTTGCAGCCGTCGATTGACTCATCGTGAGCCCAGTAAAGCCACTGTCACTTCATATCCAGCCGGCCGTAATATTGGAATAACAAACAGCACAAAGACACCCTAATGCAAATGCTATAATTGAGTGTGTTGTGGGACTTTATCATTAGTTGGGCTTGATTCGCAGGCGTAATCTTCTTTCAGACTCAGTACTGGCGGCTGAACGCGCTAATAAAGTAGCACTCGTAATGGCCGTGTTTGAAAGCTGGAAGCTTTATCATTGTGTTGCACAAGAGCCAACAAATCTAAAACCTTTAACAAGAAATAATTAGGATCTATTTAAACTATGCGACGCTGACCATATTCTTAAGACGCCGCTAAGCTTGTTAACCACCGCCGAGACAATTAAAGGCTTTAAGCTGCTAAACTTCCCCGAGAACGTTATTACCTGAGAACTGAT
>NC_138738.1:42545879-42555879 GCF_965113295.1 Leuciscus leuciscus | reverse complement strand
AAGCCTATTTGTTCACACCTTCATGGACACAACAATGATTTCCCTCATGTTGAATATTTTTCCTTAAAATAGCATCTGAACGCGCCACTGAAAATGCGTCACTGACCAGGAAAAAACGAGTCTAAAGTCAGTGGCGCATTTTCAGTGGCGCGTTCAGATGCTATTTTAAGGAAAAATATTCAACATGAGGGAAATCATTGTTGTGTCCATGAAGGTGTTTGTTTTCAGAAACTGCAAAATAGCACCAGGGAACGTTTGCGCCGGAACACGCCTCCTCTTTTCGCTGAACCGCCCCCGGGAGCGCAAGTTCATTCCCTAATTTACCGACGTGCGTCTGTGGAGGGAAGAGTCCGCTGTGCGTCGGGTGCAAAATAGGAATGATACATGTGTCGCTGTACGAGATAAATCAATTGCGCTGGGTGCGAGATAGGGCCCACATAGATTTTTTTTTTAAAGTTCAGCATTGACAAAACATTTTTATTCAGAGTATATTTGTCAGATTTAAATGTTTCAAAAACACAGTTTTTTTTTTGTTTTTTGCAATATTGTTGACAAATGATAATCATTTATGAAAAAGTTTTTTTTTTTTTGGAGGGGAGGTACTTCCTGAAATATGAAAGGCGTGGATTCCTTCATCAGGATGATCATGTTTATGGGGATCGATGGGGATCGTGTTTATCTGAAGGGTTCGGTGGGGATCGTTTTATCTGGAGGGTTCGAGTTTATCTGGAGGGTTCGGTGTTTATCTGGAGGGTTCTGTGTTTATCTGGAGGGTTCGTGTTTATCTGGAGGGTTCGAGTTTATCTGGAGGGTTCGGTGTTTATCTGGAGGGTTCGTGTTTATCTGGAGGGTTCGAGTTTATCTGGAGGGTTCGGTGTTTATCTGGAGGGTTCGTGTGTATCTGGAGGGTTCGGTGTTTATCTGGAGGGTTCGGTGTTTATCTGGAGGGTTCGTGTTTATCTGGAGGGTTCGGTGTTTATCTGGAGGGTTCGAGTTTATCTGGAGGATTCGTTTTTATCTGGAGGGTTCAAGTTTATCTGGAGGGTTCTGTGTTTATCTGAAGGGTTCGATGGGGATCGTGTTTATCTGGAGGGTTCGTTTTTATCTGGAGGGTTCGAGTTTATCTGGAGGGTTCGTGTTTATCTGGAGGGTTCAGTGTTTATCTGGAGGGTTCGTGTTTATCTGGAGTGTTCGGTTTTTATCTGGAGGGGTTCGTGTTTATCTGGAGGGTTCGGTGTTTATCTGGAGGGTTCGTGTTTATCTGGAGGGTTCGAGTTTATCTGGAGGATTCGTTTTTTATCTGGAGGGTTCAAGTTTATCTGGAGGGTTCTGTGTTTATCTGGAGTGTTCGTGTTTATCTGGAGGGTTCGGTGTTATCTGGAGGGTTCGAGTTTATGTGGAGGGTTCTGTGTTTATCTGGAGGGTTTGTGTTTATCTGGAGGGTTCGGTGTTTATTTGGAGGGTTCGAGTTTATCTGGAGGGTTCGGTGTTTATCTGGAGGGTTCGTGTTTATCTGAAGGGCTTGATGGGGATCGTGTTTATCTGGAGGGTTCGGTGTTTATCTGAAGGGTTTGGTGTTTATCTGAAGGGTTCGAGTTTATCTGGAGGGTTCGAGTTTATCTGGAGGGTTCGAGTTTATCTGGAGGGTTCGGTGTTTATCTGAAGGGTTCGAGTTTATCTGGAGGGTTCGGTGTTTATCTGGAGGGTTTGTTGTTTATCTGGAGGGTTCGGTGTTTATCTGGAGGGTTCAAGTTTATCTGAAGGGTTCAGTGTTTATCTGGAGGGTTTGGTGTTTATCTGAAGGGTTCGATGGGGATCGTGTTTATCTGAAGGGTTCGATGGTGATCGTGTTTATCTGAAGGATATGATGTGGATCGCGCTGCTGGGTTTGCTCTCCCGCATCTTGGAGGCGATGTTCTCTCATATTTAAGGTCAGGATGAAGTCTCGCTCGGCTGAAGTGTGTGTGTGTGTGTGTGTGTGTGTGTGTGTGTGTGTGTGTGTGTGTGTGTGTGTGTGTGTGTGTGTGTGTGTGTGTGTTTGTGTGTGTGCGGGCCAGACCACAGGCCCGTAGATCCAGGACTCGCCGTGTTTCATCGAAGACCCGTGCCAAGATTGGCGCTCTCCGGCCTGCAGCAGTAATTTGCCTTGCAGGGATCACCACACTTTGATTAAAAAACATCACTTCTGCTTTAATCCGTCCAGGCAAGCTGCTGAAATCTAGGTACACAGAGACACTCAGAATCAAACCAGAGAACAGAAGTGTGTGTGTGCCGACGCGACCCAAGGACCTGTTGTTTTCTTCGGGAAAATCATAAACAGCGTCTCTTACTCTGAGAATAAAAGGCCCAGGACAGAGAATGAGTGACATGTCTGAATCTCAAGCCCAAAAAAAACAGTACAATAGACAACAGAACACCACAGGCCTCACCCTCCAACTACAGATGTGTGTTTGTTCATTTTCACTTCTCAGCCGATAGATCAACCAGGTACTCAAGATCAAGCGATTTGTTCATTTAATTGTTGGATGGATGTCTTTGCCTTTTGCATTAAATCTTAAAGGTGACATATTATGCCCCTTTTCACAAAATGTAATATAAATATATGGAGTCTCCAGAATGTGTCTGTGAAATTTCAGCTCAAAATACCCACAGATCATTTATTATAGCATGTATCAAATTTGCCCCTTTTTGGGTGTGAGCAAAAACACACCGTTTTTGTGTGTGTCTCTTTAAATGCAAATGAGCTTTAGCTCCGCCTCCGTTCAGAAGAGGGCGGAGTCTTTACAGGAGCTTCAGAAACTCCGGCAATAACAAAACAGGCCAATCTCACTCATCCAGAATCCAGAATAACCAGTAGCGAGTGCAGCCTTACGGAGAGACTCAGGAAGAGCTTCTGAATGTTAGTGGAGACATTTCTGTAGTTGTTGTGGAGTTACATTGATCATCTCATCGTCATGTTTAACTTCTCCACAAGTGTCCACAGTTCCTGAGGTGTTTATAAGACAGCGGTGACATGTTCTGGTCAATAGTGTTCAGTGCTCGTCTGTGCTCAACCACAGAACAGTTTCAGGCTTTGCTGGATCTTCTATCATTGCGTTAGAACTGGTCTCTGTTGTCGAGTGTGAAACCAAATGTCGGCTGGTGTGTGTAAACGTGCAGATTAAGGGCCGGTACTATTATAATAAGATCCTCTTCATACGTCAGAAGGAGAGTGAAATCTGATCGGATAATTTTTTGACATGCTTGCAGAGAAAGGCTGACCAGAACAAAGTTACTGGGTTTCACTTTTCATGTTTTCTGGGTTGGTAGAAGCACCGGGACCCGATTATAGCACTGACACACGGAGAAACTCAGATTTTCATAATATGTCCCCTTTAATGCTTTTTTAGCATCACACAATTCGAGTTGCAAATAATTAAATAGGCCATATTATGCCCTTTCTCAAAGTCTTGAGTTGAACTTTTCCTGCTTGAATGTTGATTATTTTCCTCATATTCTCCATTGTTGCGGCTCCTCTCTTCCCAGTCTGTCAGTAACGCTCTGTTTACTTCCTGTCTCTATGAAGCCCCTCCTCCTGAAAAGCACACTGTGCTCTGATTGGTCGGCTGGAGCAGTGTGTTGTGATTGGTCGTGTAGGGGAAATGTCCCGCCCCTTACCATAACCGCCAGTTTAACACACTACTAACTAACTCAACCAGGCCCCGCCCCTTTATTCTGCGCATGAATTATTATAATGAGGATATTGTGACGTGTTCGTTCCCGATGAAACTCAAGACTACAATGGAGGCGTTTCAGGAGTTCACTGACACTAGCCCCGTTTACATGCACACTTTTTTGCTATTCTGATTAAGATCGTTCTGATTGACGGATTCCGGTTGACTGTTTACATGGGATGTTATCTAAACCGATCTGGTGTTTACATGTGCTGACGCTTTTAATCGAAATCATTTTGTGACATGCGCACACTTGTCTGCCGGATCTGGAAGCTCATTATTTCCCACGTTTTCAATCCTGTCAAGATGGTGCATCAACTTAATCTTTGCGTATGTAGGCATTAGCAGCGTTTCCACTGCCGGGCCAGTGCGAGCCAGGGCTTTAAACGGGCCGTGCCAGGATAAATATCCTCGGGCCAGTACCGTGCCCAAAATCTGCTGCATTTCCACTGTCGGGCCAGAAGCTCCACAGCGCTTCACTTAAAACACGCCCGAAACACGCCTCTCTGGAACAACGTCACACAAACCCATAATTTCACCAACGAAATGGAAGTTTTATCAAAAAACTAATCAGAAAGAAATCACTGGAAACAGCGTGATCGCAAAACAAGAGCGACCGTTTGCTGGCATTTTTGTTGTTTAATTGAATATTTAAAACCCAAGAATCGATGTTTTACCACAGGTTTACAATAAAAAGCGACACATTGATCATAATGAATTAATTTGTGTCAAAATTGCACATTAGCAATCGTCTCTGACATTAGTCACACAGAAATAAAGTGGTTTACCGTTTATGACGTTTGTGAACGTCTATTTCACAAAAGAAAGAGGACCATCAACTTATTCAGTCGCGTCTGTTTCTGTTTATTTGGTAGCCTAGTTACAGGACATATTTACATCACATTTAGAAAGAATGATAATTTCTACAAATATGCCACCAAAAATATTACCTGAGGAGCTTTAGCACTCTCTCCCAGAAGGATACAGTTATATTTTCAGTCAGAGATAAAGAGGATAGTCCGGTATAAAGAGGCGAGACCTAGGCTACTGACAGATAAAATAAAAACAGGATTATGATAACCTATATGATTTGTCTGATTTCTTGATTTGTCTGATTTCACTGATTTCTAAGCGTTCATATTTACGATGTTTACTATGGTAATGGTTAGCGTGCATTGTTTTTTGCATCGGGCCACAAACAGAAGGCATTATGTTAGCCGACAGAATTATCTGGCGCAAAACCAGGCATGCGCAGAAAGACGTACACTCAAAGTAATCGGATCAGCTCGTTTACATGGTGTAATCTTTAATTTGATCGGTTCATGAAAAGGTTTATTCCACCCCCTTCAATCCGACTGAAATTTCAATCGGTTTGAGCATTTTTATTCCGATTGAGGTGTTGATATGGAGCATTTTCATTCTGATTGGACTTTTAAACTGGTTATAATCGGAATACAATGCTACATGTAAACGGGGCTGCTGATATAGAGAAGAACTTCATGTTCAAACAGCAACATTACACACTAAAAAAGATTAACATGGGGAAAAGCAGATTTTGTGCTCTGTAATCATTTCAAAAATGCTCTGTTTTAATGCAAGAATGATTATTTATGTCCCCTTATTTAGTCTTGAACTCTTACCTTATTTATACGCGTTCCAAATGTTATTTATGAAATGTTTTGAAGTTGAAAACCACAGGTTTCGCTATAAATGTGTTTTCAAGATCACTGCCACTTCGCAAGTATTCCCACATGGAAGCAAGGAAGAAAAAGAAAGATTTCAGCAAACATTTGTGAACTTCAGACTGTCAGAAGATTATGTTCTCTGGGAAACACACACACACACACACACACAACACACACACACACACACATGAATATGCCCTGCCTGTTGTTGATTCAAACAGGTACATTTGGATGGAAACCTCGAGATGGATTTGAAAGTCATCAAATTATAAAACCATTGCAGATGTGATGTTCTATCAAGCACAAAATATATTTTGCAGTTATTCAGTAGCAATATTCAGGACCTGGATATTCAAGATTTTCCATTTCCTTTCTCTCTCTCTCTCTCTCTCTCTCTCTCCTCAACAAGAGAGAGAGAGAGAGAGAGAGAGAGAGAGAGAGAGATGCAAGCTTCTCGCCCAGAGTCCTTTGCAGCTCATTTTCAGATGGTAATTTGCCTTAACCAAAGCAAACTCAAAGAGTGTAAGTAAATGATTATTTGCATGGCTGACACTCGTGGCTCCCTGACGACTCTCTGTCCGGTCTCGCAGAAAAACACACACGCTTTGAGCAACCGGAGGTGAAAATGTGAGGTGATTTCCAACGCCGCTCGCTTTGAAGTGTGTTTGTATTTAGACACATGCGTAAAGCACAGTAAAAGCCTGTGCCTGGGCAATCTTTAACCCTTATTTACATCATTCCATGATTCGCAGCGAGAGAAGCGAGCAGAGTTGAACAAATGTCGATCACATCATCATAAACTGAAGGAGAAAAACTGGACATTCCTGCATGTTTTAGTGGGAATCAGTGGAACATGCAGGAAATGGTGCCGTTTGAGTCTGAAACTCTCAAGAAAATGTTACATTAAGTCTGTCATTTAATGCATAATTATACGTTAATGTATAATACATTATATGCATAATTTAAATAGATAAATTCTAGTGGTTTTGCTTATTTATTTTTTTGTGGCGGGGGGGGGGGGGGGGGGGTAATTTATCTTTTTATTGGGGCGGGGGGGGGGGGGGGTGTATATGTAGTTTTTTTGGACAGATCAATAAAAAAATGAATAATAACCTCATGATAACCTCTGCTAAAAGCATGTTTTGTGCCAACTGTGTTGCATTCAGAACGAGTCAGGGCTAAAGGTTCAAAATCCTGTATTACATTAATAGTGAGTTGTGAGACACACAGACCCACACACTGTATAGACACACAGACCCACACACTGTATAGACACACAGACCCACACACTGTATAGACACACAGACCCACACACTGTGTGGACACACAGACCCACACACTGTATAGACACACAGACACACACACTGTATAGACACACAGACCCACACACTGTATAGACACACAGACCCACACACTGTATAGACACACAGACCCACACACTGTATAGACACACAGACCCACACACTGTATAGACACACAGACCCACACACTGTATAGACACACAGACCCACACACTGTGTGGACACACAGACCCACACACTGTATAGACACACAGACACACACACTGTATAGACCCACAGACCCACACACTGTATAGACACACAGACCCACACACCGTGTGGACACACAGACCCACACATTGTATAGACACACAGACACACACACTCTATAGACACACAGACCCGCACACTGTATAGACCCACAGACCCACACACTGTATAGACACACAGACCCGCACACTGTATAGACACACAGACCCACACACTGTATAGACACACAGACCCACACACTGTATAGACACACAGACCCACACACTGTATAGACACACAGACCCACACACTGTGTGGACACACAGACCCACACACTGTATAGACACACAGACACACACACTGTGTAGACACACAGACCCACACACTGTATAGACCCACAGACCCACACACTGTATAGACACACAGACCCACAGACCCACACACTGTATAGACACACAGACACACACACTGTATAGACACACAGACCCGCACACTGTATAGACACACAGACCCGCACACTGTATAGACACACAGACCCGCACACTGTATAGACACACAGACCCACACACTGTATAGACACACAGACCCACACACTGTATAGACACACAGACACACACACTGTATAGACACACAGACCCACACTGTATAAAAAAATGGTGGCGCACATAGATGCTGCGGCTCGGTGCTCTCTCAGTTGGTGCTACAGTTTGCGTTGTTTTTTCGTGTTTATATATGTCCTGAGTGTTTTCTGTCAGGCCAATAACATCTACGGTCGGCACGATCTCCTTAAGATAGGAGTCTGTTATGAACAGAATATTACAGCCAAGTTTCTCTACACACACAATATACCGGAGGAGATAGCACGGCACCCCGGCTCCTCGTGGATTATCATCCCCGCCGGAAAGAGGCGAAGGCGGCGTAGAGAGAGGAGGCAGAAGCGGGGCTGCAGGGCTGGCCCACTCGCCAGGCTAAGGAGGCAGCCACTTAAACCTCCGCTTCCCAGCCTGTTTCTCGCTAATGCTCGATCACTTGTCAACAAAATGGATGAGCTGAGGCTACAGATTGCAACCAACAACACCGTAAAAGATTGCTGTATTTTGCTTTTCACGGAGACCTGGCTTCACCCACTTATCCCGGACTCGGCGATGGAGCTAACAGGCTATACCGGGCAGCGACAGGACAGGACAGGACACAGAGCTCCGGTAAGAGCAGAGGAGGGGGGCTGTGAAAATGCAGACCCATTTACCTCCCGAGAGAGTTTTCTGTTGTCATGATAACAGCTGTTTACATACCACCGGATGCTAATGCTAAAATGGCTAGCAGCATTACCAGCCAACAGAGTAAATATCCGGACGCTGTACACATTATAGCGGGGGATTTCAATCACGCAGATTTGAAATCAGTACTCCCTCATTTTTATCAACATGTTAAATGCACAACTAGAGGAAATAAAACTCTGGATAAGGTTTACTCTAACATTAAACTTGGTTATAGGGCTAAACCACTACCTCACCTGGGCCAGTCTGACCATTTGTCTTTGCTGTTAATTCCTGCATATGCCCCCCTCAGGAAAAGTACACCCTACATCACAAAAACTATAACAATTTGGCCTGATGGAGCCATCCATCGTCTGCAGGACTGTTTTGATAGGACCAACTGGGATGTGTTTTTACATCAAGACCTGGAGATGTTTACGGACAGTGTACTGTGTTACATACGTCACTGCATAGGCACTGTTACCGTGGAAAAACAGATCCGGGTCTATCCCAATCAGAAGCCCTGGATGACTCGGGAGGTCCATCGGCTGCTGAGGGAGAGGAACACCGCCTTCAGGTCTGGTGACCAGACCCTTTACACTGTGGCCCGGGCTGACCTGAAAAGAGGCATCAAAAGGGCCAAGTTGGATTATCGGTGGAGGATTGAGGCATACCTGGGAAGTAATGACAGCAGGCAGGTGTGGCAGGGAGTCCAACAGCTCACCAATTACAGGTCCAACTTAGGAGCAGCTGAGGGTGAGGCCTCGCTGGCAGAGGAACTGAACACTTTCTTTGCCCGCTTTGAGGTGGAACCAAGTATGGAAGCGACACCACACCTCACGGTCCACAGCAACTTCACCTTCACTGAGCATGAGGTGAGGCGTACACTGCAGGCCGTGGACCCGAAGAAGGCTGCTGGGCCAGGTGGCATCTCTGGGCGTGTTCTAAAAGACTGTGCGGATCAGCTGGCTGGAATCTTCATGAGGATTTTCAAAGTCCACAGTTCCACCATGCCTGAAGTCCTCCACCATCGTCCCCCTGCCTAAAAAATCTCATATTTCCAGCCTCAACGACTACCGGCCAGTCGCACTCACCCCAGTGGTGATGAAATGCTTTGAAAAACTGGTCCGGGGTCACATTACATCATGCCTGCCAAAAAGCCTGGACCCACACCAGTTCGCATACAGAGCTAATAGATCCACAGAGGACGCCGTAGCTACAGCCCTTCATGCTGCATTGTCCCATCTAGAGCAGCAGGGGAACTACGTACGGATGCTCTTTGTGGACTATAGCTCTGCTTTTAACACCATCCTTCCTCAAAAACTGATGAACAAACTGATGGATCTAGGCATTCCATACCCCACCTGTATGTGGATTAAAAGCTTTCTCACTTGTCGCACCCAGAGGGTGAGAGTGGGCCATCACACATCTACGGCCCTTAGTCTCAGCACCGGCTCCCCACAGGGCTGTGTGTTGAGCCCCCTGCTGTACACTCTCTACACGCACGACTGCACCTCCACCCACCACAACAACATCATAGTGAAGTTTGCGGACGACACTACAGTTGTGGGGCTCATCACTGGAGCAGACGAGTCAGCTTACAGAGAGGAGGTTAAACATCTGTCGGTGTGGTGTAGGGAGAATAACCTTCTCCTTAACACTGTAAAGACCAAGGAGTTGGTGATTGATTACAGGAGGGAAAAGATTGACATCGTACCACTCATCATCAGCGGGGATCGGGTGGAGCAGGTGTCGGACTTCCGTTTTCTGGGTGTGTACATTGGCGAGGGTCTGACATGGAGCGTAAACAGTGTGAA
>NC_138738.1:42518379-42540879 GCF_965113295.1 Leuciscus leuciscus | reverse complement strand
TCACTATATGGAGGAAATCCTGGAACGTTTTCCTCAAAAACCTTCATTTCGACTGAAGAAAGAAAGACACGAACCTCTTGGATGACGAGGAGGGGAGTAAACTATCAGGAAATTTTTATACTGAAGTGAACTAATCCTTTAAACTCTATATGGAGAACGGTGGTCGATTCCCACAGAAAGTTAGTTTGTAAATGACATTAATATGATGGGATTTGACAGCTGTGATGGAGGGAACATGTTCAGGGATCAGCTGCTTAAATCTCACTCTGTTCCTCACAAACAAATGACCTCATGATTTCAGAAGTCCTGATTTCCACTGCGGTGGAAACGTTATGGACCACTTTTATGGGGCTTTCTTTCTGTCCTTGCTGGATCTCGACCGGTAAAATTATTACCAAAAGATCATAAACTCTTGGTTTCACTTTCTTTTTGTTGTCCACTTCAGATATTATACTGACTATAAGTAACTTTGCAACTACATGTCAACTTATTCTATTTCCTAAACCCTAAACTAACAGTTTATTAATGTAATGAGAGATAGTTGACATGTAGTTGCAAAGTTACTTATAGTTAGAATGGCTAAAGTGGACTATCGAAATAACAAACATTCTTCAAAATTGCTCTTTCTCTATTTTGAATATTGTTTTTTAATAACAAACCAATTTTTTTCTTCTTGCTTGATTTAGTTTAGTTTTACACATACACTCTTGGTCTAATCTGAGATAGAAGTCTACATCGTATGAGCAGAAATCAGCATCCGTCCTTTACTGTACAAACACAACTAATAAGTCACTTCCCAGATCATTTCAAGTAATGGCAGAACTTTTATTTCTCTGTAAATGTGTGTGTGTGTGTGTGTGTGTGTGTGTGTGTGTGTGTGTGTGTGTGTGTGTGTGTGTGTGTGTGTGTGTGTGTGTGTGTGTGTCTGTGTGTGATGATATTTTCATGAACGAGGGAAGAGTATTTGCGTGATATGATGCTCTCAGTCCCTTGACATGCTAGACTTAAATTTAAAAGAAAACTCTTTTATGATGAGAACAACAGCAACGACAAAAAAATAAATAAACATGTAATATCTGAAGGAAATGGCTGTTTTATTAGAAAAAAAGAGGAGCAAATGACATCTAAATTAAAGACAGAAAAGAAAGAGAGGAATAAGAAGGAGGGTTTGATGTGTGAGTGATGATGTAAGGTTATTGTTTATAGACGGCAGTGATATTACTACTGTAAACACACACCCTCAACGCTCACTCACTGAAACTATGTACACAGTGAAAAATTTAACATGTTATGCATATTTTATCATACTGTGCTTTTCCTCTCGAGACCCACAGGAACACAATCAGAGATTAGGATGGGATTTTGTCTGTCCAATCTCTCTCGCTCTTTATGAAGGAAAAGAAGGAATGTTTTGGGTTCAAAACAAGCCTATCAAAAACATTTAAAGTGTCTCTATTATGCTATTTTACAGGTTCCTAATGTTGTTCTGAGTCTCCAACAGAAGATTCACATTCATCCAAAGTCAAGAACACTTTATTTCTCTCCTAATCTCCACTGCACATCAGCTCTTTCCTCTCAGTGTCTGAAACGCTTCGTTCGGAGATTCAGTCTCTCTAAGCTCCGCCTCTCTGAGAGCTGCTCTGCTCTGATTGGTCAGAAAGCAAATTGTCATTATCATATATGAATCTGACAGTGATACGAACAGTAACGATGGCGTGGGTTTACCGTATCAATCTCAGAAAACAGCGTCTTCTCGACATGAACAACACGAACTCTCCCAGTCTCAGATACACTACAGTGTTTGAGGGCGGAGCTAAGAGACGCTGCTCAGCCAATCAAGACCACAGGCTGGCATTATGCTAATGAGTTACAAACCTGCGCAGGTTCAGCAGGAACTGAGACTGAATTACTTGATTGAAAATATTGTATGTTTATTGTATTATTTCTCTAGGGCGGATTTTCTTCTGGTTTTACAGTGAGTGACGTTTGTTCAATGCAAACAGTGCCTTCCATTTCATGAAGAAGCTACTGGATATTTACCAGAATAATGTGGTGATTGAATAATTATATTGGACACGAGTTTGTGTTTTGTAAGACATGTGAACACTTGTAATGTTTCGCTCTTGTGCCTGAACATTTCAAACAGTATTTTCACATTTATCAATGAACATCAATGCAGTTTCTCAGATTTCTGCCAGACCAGCGTGTGTTAAACCTTGTTGTGTTAAACCTGTTGTGTTAAACCTCGTTGTGTTAAACCTGTTGTGTTAAACCTCGTTGTGTTAAACCTTATTGTGTTAAACCTGTTGTGTTAAACCTGTTGTGTTAAACCTCGTTGTGTTAAACCTCGTTGTGTTAAACCTCGTTGTGTTAAACCTTATTGTGTTAAACCTGTTGTGTTAAACCTCGTTGTGTTAAACCTCGTTGTGTTAAACCTGTTGTGTTAAACCTCGTTGTGTTAAACCTGTTGTGTTAAACCTCGTTGTGTTAAACCTGTTGTGTTAAACCTCGTTGTGTTAAACCTGTTGTGTTAAACCTCGTTGTGTTAAACCTCGTTGTGTTAAACCTGTTGTGTTAAACCTCGTTGTGTTAAACCTCGTTGTGTTAAACCTGTTGTGTTAAACCTCGTTGTGTTAAACCTGTTGTGTTAAACCTCGTTGTGTTAAACCTCGTTGTGTTAAACCTGTTGTGTTAAACCTTGTTGTGTTAAACCTGTTGTGTTAAACCTCGTTGTGTTAAACCTGTTGTGTTAAACCTCGTTGTGTTAAACCTGTTGTGTTAAACCTCGTTGTGTTAAACCTGTTGTGTTAAACCTCGTTGTGTTAAACCTGTTGTGTTAAACCTGTTGTGTTAAACCTCGTTGTGTTAAACCTCGTTGTGTTAAACCTGTTGTGTTAAACCTCGTTGTGTTAAACCTGTTGTGTTAAACCTGTTGTGTTAAACCTGTTGTGTTAAACCTCGTAGTGTTAAACCTGTTGTGTTAAACCTGTTGTGTTAAACCTGTTGTGTTAAACCTGCTGAGGTCCTTTGGAGTGACAGGGCCCCTCCTTAAGACTTTTTATGACTCTGTGGTGGCGTCAGCCATCCTCTATGCTGTGGCTTGCTGGAGCAGCAGCATTACTGAGAGGGACATGAAAAAGTTGGATAAGGTGATCAAGAAATCCAGCTCTGTCCTGGGCTGTCCGCTGGACTCAGTGAGGGAGGTAGGAGACAGAAGGGTCTTGGCTAAATTGACAGCTATGCTGACCCATGAGTCCCACCCACTGCACTATACTCTGTCAGGCCTGGAGAGTAGCTTCAGTGACAGTCTGCGCCATCCCCGCTGTGTGAGGGAGAGATACCGCAGATCTTTCCTACCAGCGGCCGTCAGACTGTACAACGAACACTGTTGACTTTGGACTATTTTATTTTATTTGATTATTTTTATATTTATATTTATATCACATGTCCCATATAGTGTGCTATACCTGACTTCTGTGCACTGATCTTCTAACTGTACACTTATCTATTCTGTCCTGTCTTATTGTTGCAAACCGTAATTTCCCCATTGTGGGACAAATAAAGGTTTTTCTTATCTTCTTATCTTATCTTATCTTAAACCTTGTTGTGTTAAACCTCGTTGTGTTAAACCTGTTGTGTTAAACCTCGTTGTGTTAAAACTGTTGTGTTAAACCCCGTTGTGTTAAACCTCGTTGTGTTAAAACTGTTGTGTTAAACCCCGTTGTGTTAAACCTCGACGATCTGTTACTGCCTGCCTAAAACAACTCTGACATCCGGGTCACGGAGATCTGTTAAAGTTTGTAATAATGGAGTGGTGTGTGTGTGTGTGTGTGTGTGTGTGTGTGTAAAGCTCAGTCGGCTGAAATCAATGAGCGTTTTGATTGGTTGCAGCTCAGGGACGATGTCAGATTATTACCAATAAAGAGAATTAGATCAAATGATTTTTGACTTTGAAATTTATCTTTAATCCAATCAGAGATAAAGTCATCAGTGAAATTGCTGTTGATTAAGAAATGAGATATTTGGTGGCATTGGTCCTAAGTGCCTCTCGCTGCGAACGATCTGTTTTATTACCCAGTCAAACCTTCTGATTCCATTTTCAAATGACTATTGAGTGAAAGTCTCGGCGGAGCGAGTCGACAGAACCATCAGTAATACCTTTCTGCACGAGTCCTGGGATACATCCATCTTATGTGTGTGTGTGTGTGTGTGTGTGTGTGTGTGTGTGTGTGTGTGTGTGTGTGTGTGTGTGTGTGTGTGTGTGTGTGTGTGTGTAATTTGGCAAAACTTTACAATAAGGTTTCATTTGTTAACATTACTGCACTATCACGAACATGAACAAACTGCATGTTTTTAACAAACATGAACAAAGATTAATAAATGTTGTAAATATATTGTTAGTTTATGTTAGCTAATGCATTAGCTAATGTTAGTAAATGAGATATTATTGTAAAGATGCCTTGGGACGTGTTATTCTGCACATCTGGTTGCGTTCCTGTTAGTCTGTTCTTGGCTCTGCTTCACTGTGTTCTGTGTTTACATCGCAGATCTTCATTTGCATGTCTTCGTTTCTCCCTGGTTTGTTAAGGAACTGAAAAAAGTGAGCATTTTCTCCTCAAACGCACTAATTAGAGTCGGACACGTGTGACTCGACCGGGATGTAAACTGTGGACACGTCTGCTGTCGGTTTGATCGCTTCTGCCGTTTCATCAGAAACCTCTCTAATTAAGCGCAACTTATAGACGTCTTTTTCAAGAGCGTGAGGTGGCGTGATGAGCGAAGGGTCGGACTCCTCGAGTGGAAACTCTGTTTGTGGAAAGTGTCATTTTAACCTTCTGGAATAAAATAATTGGGAGGAGGAGCAGAAAAGTTTGCTTTTGTGGCCTTTCGCACCCACTCATCTCTGGCTTAAACGCTTCCTCGACGAACATGTTTGATGATGAGCTGGAGTCATTACCTGGTGTGGACGCTCCAGAGACGGCTTTCATCCGATATCTCCAAGGCATAATTATAAATACGACCCTTCTTTTGTCATTGGTCACCTAGAGCGACTGAAAGCTGGTGCATGTTGTAAAGCTGCGACTGTCTCTCTCTGGCCACGTCTACATTCATCCGGATACATCTGAAACTGAGTTTTCCTTTAGAAACGCTCTCCGTCCACACTAGCGTTCCGGCGTTTCCTGAAACCGATAAATTCCCCTTTACTGCGCATGTGTAAACCCTCACACAAGATCACTGAGACGATACAGACGGAACTATAAATAATAAAGTTATGCCGGGATCATTTTATTTAGCAAAATATCTCATTCACTGATGTTGATCATTATAGTTTTAATAATCTTGAATGAGAATAAGTTCCTCTTCAGCATCTCTTCTCTTCTCTGATGATGAGGGCGGGGCTATAACCTGTCACTCACATGAGATCAGCCAATAGCAAACCACAACCATCCAATCAATTCCCCACAGACACAATCAAGCCCCGCCCACATTTGTTGTAGTTCCTGAAGTCAATACCTCGTTACAGTGGTGAACAGATGCTACTAGTCCTCACACTGATGATTCAGGCTTTTCGTTTAAAAATGCTCTCCGTCTTCACTAGCGTTTCAGGCGTTTCCCGACGTCTCAGTGTGGATGAGAACGCCTGAAAACACTAAATTCCCCTTTACTGCGCATGCGTAAACCCTCACAGAAGCGCACTGAGATGATACAGACGGAAAAATAAATAATAAAGTTATTGCACAATTCTTCTGACAGGATCATTTTATTTAGCAGAATATCTCCTCATTCACTGATGGTCCAGGGCGCTCTCACTCATCATTATATGTTTGGTCTAAAACGCTGAAACTGTTCTCATGTTTCACTGCAGCAAATGTGAGTGTATTCTGTCATGTGTGCAGGACCGTGATATGAAGAGTGTGTGAAGTAACATATTTCATCAACAGTGTGAAAGAGAACAGCTCATAACAGAGGACAATACCGCTATAAACATCAATATCTATGGGTTCAATATGTGTCACATGACTAAACTTACGTCATCGTTGTTAAACACCTGTGTTTGGCCAGTCCACACTACAACACGACAACACCGATTTCAAATGCATCCACTTTGGAGAGCGTTTTCAAAAAGCTTCGTTTTCATTGATAAAAAGGCCGTCTCAGTGTGAACGGAAGGGTTAGACAGAGAGTAAAAGAGAAAAAGCGCATGAGTGTGGACAAGGCCTTTGTCACGACCTTCATCTGAGTTTCAGCGATGAGTGTAGACGACGCGGCGACAACATCCTCGTTCTCAGAGATGATCCTGGAAAGGCTATTTTCCGCCGCTCAGCATGAGCCCAGTAAACATTACAATCCATCAGAGAGAACGAGAGGGGAAAAAAAGGGTTTGTTTTCACACTTAAAGGAGAGTGTTCTTAACTTAATCACCACCTTGTTTCGCTACATTTGCATATATTTGCATATTAATTGGACTACAGATTAAAATTGGTTTTGTAATTTTAATTAAGTGTCCACAAAGGTATATGATTAGAACTGTTTAAAATACAGGCTGACAGAGCGAGCCGGAGCCCGTCCTCTTCCGTGGAGGTGGATTACTTTCAGGGAATGCCTGTTTTATGATAGTTATTTTTAATCTTTACTAGATTATGCAGCTAAAGTGGCTGGGTGGGGGGAGAGGGAGGAGCGCAGGGCTATCAAAATCATTCTCGTTTTTCAGCGCTCATTTGCTGTTCTGTTGATTTGCCGTACTCGACAAAAGTCCTTTGTACCATTTCCTGATTGCAAATTAAGAGGCCAGGCTCTAAATATAAAGAACAGAATTTTGATTTAGTGCATAAGTAACCAAATTATGCAAATGTGTTTATAAGTGCAGTAAAGCATTGAGGAATAAACAGCCTCGCTGTCCTTGCCGGTGTACCTTGAGAAACCTTCTTCTCTTGAAGAACCCAAATGTGACTTTGAGCTCATCTATTGCAGGTTCTCTCAAAGCTATGAACAAAAGTTAATGGAACGTTCATTCAGAGTTATCTGGTTCTTAATAATGTCCTCGAAACATTAGCACTAAAACATGATTTATACATCGTTCATGGAGCGTTTTCCCGGTAAGGTTTCAGTTGGACGTTTCTTAAATGTAACTACTTGTTTCAGAGAATAATTCAAAAGTAACGTTCCCATAATGTTTGAAGAATGATACAAAGTAATGTTCCATTAACAATCACATAACCAAGAAGAAATGTTTTAAAAGATTTAACCCTTGTGTGGTGTTCACAACCCTATAACACCCGTGATGTTCTCGGTCAAAAATTACCGGACTATAAAAAATAGCTTATAAATCTCTCATTATGCTATATGTTCACCCAATATTGGATTCAATCTTTTTGTCTACTGGTTGTCTTTTAATTAGGACTGGTTTTATATTTCTATTTGCATCTGATTAATCGTAGGCCTCATTTATTTTACAGTAGGGATTTCATTTTTTGAGTAAAAAAAAAAACACGTATTTTTTAACAATTTTGGAAATATTAAATAAAATCTGAAGAAAACTGCCACTGTTGATCACACTAATCTACTTTAATTTTTCACCAGGAATTTTGTTTTGAAAAACTTTTATTATTATTATTATTTTTATTAAAACTGGATGCTTTAAACACTCAGAGAACATTCAGAAATACATTTTTTATAACTATTGATAATGAGAACTTTAGCAAAACGTTCTAAGAAGTTCTTTCCACTGGATGAAAACGCCTCGGTTACGACTGTAACCTCGGTTCCCTGAAGAGGGAACGAGCGTTGCGTCGAAAAGCTGACGCTATGGGAACGCTTTGCGTGATGACGTCTTGAAGCACATGTAAAATCAGTCCAATGGTGTGGCGGAACGTCAGAGGCGGGTGACGTCACGTACCAGGAAGCTATAAAAGCCGGCCCGAAACAGAAAACGAAAGCTTCGTAAAGTCTGAAGTCGCGCTGACAGGCATGAAGGAGATATGGCAAGGCGACGCAACGCTCGTTCCCTCTTCAGGGAACCGAGGTTACAGTCGTAACCGAGGCGTTCCCTTTCAAGGGAACTCCCGTTGCGTCGAAAAGCTGACGCTATGGGAACGTCTATACCAACGCCTCCATAGCTACAAATGTCTGTCCTGTGTGTAATCATGTGAGCAGCACTAAGAAGACAAAACATGAGACCCTAGAGTAGAGTCTAAATCCAGAGAGTAGAACCTGACGAAGGTGTGCGGTGAGGACCAGCCTGCCGCATCACAGACGTCCTGTAACGATACTCCTGATATAAGGGCCTTAGAGGCCGCCATACTCCTAGTAGAGAGCGACCGGACAGCCAAAGGAGAAGGCTGTCCAGCCGCCTCATAAGCCAGTGAGATAGTCTCAACCACCCACTTGCTCATCCTTTGCTTAGACACTGGACCTCCCTTGTTAGGGGAGCAAAAGTCACTTTTACGCCACAGGGCAGCTCTGTGGACATACGCGTCTAACGCCCGAACAGGGCAAAGCAAATTATTCGCCTCCTGGTCCGATTTCGAAAGGGAGGAGGACCTCCAAGTGCCACGAAGGAAACGAGATACCAAGGGGTCTTTCCCCACAGACATTCCACCCAAAGGACTGTGGTAAGCACCTATGGCCGCCACATAGACCTTTAAAGTGGACGGGGTCAGACCTGCAGTGAACCGTTCCTGCAGGAACTCCAGCACTGTACCAATTGGGCAGTGGACTGGGTCCAACCGACGGTCACTACACCAAGAAGTGAATACTCTCCACTTCAGGGCATAAAGTTTCCTCGTGGAGGGAGCTCTGGACTGTAGAATGGTCTCAACAACCTCGGTTGAGAGACCTGACTCTATGAGCTGGGCCCCCTCAGAGGCCAAGCCCACAGGTTCCACAGTTCTGGCCGAGGGTGAAATATCGAGCCCTCTGCCTGGGACAGAAGGTCCCTCCTGACGGGTAACTCCAGAGGATGCCCGTCGAGGAGGGACACAAGATCGGGAAACCATACTCTGCCCGGCCAGCGCGGGGCTATAAAAAGCAGGCAAACCCGGTCCCTGCGAACTCTTTCCAGAACTCCCGGGAGCAGAGCAACTGGGGGAAAGGCGTACAGACGTAGCCTCGGCCACGTCTGTACCATAGCATCCAGTCCCAGAGGAGCTGGATGCGTGAAGGAGAACCAAAGTGGACAGTGAGACGTCTCTCGAGACGCAAACAGATCCACTTATAATTTCCATATCAGCTCCACCACCTCGGGGGTGGAGCCACCATTCCCCGGGCCTCGGCCCCTGTCTCGACAGAGTGTCTGCTCCTATATTCTGGACCCCGGGGATGTAGGCTGCCTTGAGTGACAGCAACTTCCCCTGGGACCACAAGAGGATATAGCATGCCAGTGCAAACCCCCTTGATATAGGCGACTACCGACGTGTTGTCCGTATGTACTACACATGGTGTCCCCTGAGACCTGTGATAAAGCTCCTCAGAGCCCGGAAGACAGCTAACATCTCTAGGCTATAGAATGCCAGGAACGATGATGGTCTTCCCACAGACCTTGAGATGAGCGACCCTCAGGATCGCTCCCCAACCCGTGAGGGAAGCATCCGTCGTTAGCAGTTTGCGACGACAAGGAGCTCCCAGCACTGGGCCCTGGGACAGGAACCAAGGTTTCTTCCACATAACCAAGGCACGTAGGCATCACCGCGTGACCTTGATTGTGCGAAATGGGTTGCCCCTCGGGGAAAAACCCTCTGGTCCTGAGCCACCACTGCAGGGGCCTCATGTGCAGCAGTCCAAAAGGTATCCTGTTGGAAGCTGCTGCCATGAGACCCAACAGTCTCTGGAACTGTTTGACAGTGAGTAGCTGGCCTAGCTTTACACTTCTCACAGCTGCCAGGATGGAATCGAAGCGTGGCGAAGACAGGCGCGCCTGCATCGACACTGAATCCCAAACCACGCCTAAAAAAGTGGTCCTCTAAAATGGAGAAAGCACACTCTTCTTGGCGTTCAGCCGTAACCCCAACTCTTTCATATGGGCGAGAACAACATCTCGATGTTGAACCGCCATCTAATGCGACTGAGCTAAAATCAACCAATCGTCGATGTAGTTCGTGATGCGAATACCCCGGAGGCGCAGAGGCGCCAGAGCTGCATCCACGCATTTGGTGAAAGTGCGGGGTGATAAAGCTAGGCCGAATGGAAGAACTCGATATTGGTATGCTTTGCCCCCGAAAGCAAACCTCAGGAACTTCCAATGACACGGACGGATGGAAATATGCGTCCTTGAGGTCTATCGTGACAAACCAGTCCTCGGACCTGATCTGTGGCACGATTTGTCTCAAGGTTAACATTTTGAACTTGAGCTGCATGTACTCGTACAGAACTCGAAGATCTAAAATGGGACGCAATCCCCCGTCCTTTTTTGGAACTATGAAGTACCGGTTGTAAAACCCGGTTTCCCTGTTGGAGGGGGGTACATATTCTATGGCCCCTTTCTCTAACAGAGTGTTTACTTCCTGTTCCATAACCAGAACCTGCTCGGGGCCCACCACTGTGGGCAGGACCCCATAAACCGCGGTGGGCGTTAATAGAATTGTATCTAATACCCTTTTTCCACGGTCTGCAGGACCCAACGAGAAACATTTGACAGTAGCTTCCACGCTGTCAAAGATTCTACTAGAGGTACCAGTCTCTCGAGACTGGTTTCTGGATTTTGTTGCTGTTGAGTAGTCGGTTCGTCGCCCTGTAACGGCGCACCGGCAGGGAACGACCAAACAGACTGCTCCAGCACCCTCCTCAGAGGGGGCGGGCATCCCGAGGCCACTACGTTTCCGGGTGGACCTTGAGATATGTGCTCGCCGGAGACCGCTGCGCCCTGTAACACCGGAGGCGGCAGGGTTGGCAGAACGGTCCCCTGAGGGCACCGAAGAGAGACGGCACCGTATTTTTCTCCTGCTGTTGAGTAGTCGGTTCGTCGCCCTGTAACGGCGCACCGGCAGGGAACGACCAAACAGACTGCTCTAGCACCCTCCTCAGAGGGGGCGGGCATCCCGAGGCCACTACGTTTCCGGGTGGACCTTGAGATATGTGCTCGCCGGAGACCGCTGCGCCCTGTAACACCAGAGGTGGCAGGGTTGGCAGAACGGTCCCCTGAGGGCACCGAAGAGAGACGGGCACCGTGAAAAGAGGTGTTAACCGCTCTGCTTCGGGGGGACTACCCTCATTTGTCCTGAGCCCTCAGACATCAGGACTTTTTCCCAGCAGCCTTCTTGGCGGTAATAACGGTCCGCAGATCCGTTTTACCCCTCGAAGACTGCTGGGTTTGAGAGCGCCCTCCGTGTCCCCGAGATTTTTGTGGGGGAGCACGAGAGGACACACTCTGTTTTTGAGTGGCACGATGTTCAGCGCTCTTTTTAGAGGAGTGAGGCTGCTCCCGCTCAGCAGCCTCAATGAAAGAACGGCGGGGGAGAAGTTTTTGTAATGCAGCTGCCTGTTTAGCAGCTTCCTGAGATTTAGCTACCGCACTGTTTACTGCATCACCAAATAAACCAACAGTGGAAACCGGAGCATCTAAGAGAACGTGCTTTTCTTTCTCTTTTATATCGCTCAAATTGAGCCACAGATGCCTCTCAGTGGCCACCAGGGCTGCCATAGACCGCCCGATTGATTTAGCGGTCTCCTTGGTGGCCCTGAGAGACAGATCTGTGGCTCTGCGTAGTTCAGCCACTGTGTCAGGACCAATTCCTCCGCCCTCCTCTAAATCCCCCAATAATTCTGCCTGATAGGCTTGCATAATAGACATCGTATGCAGACACGCTGCAGCTTGACCAGCGGCTGCATACGATTTATGAACCAGAGATGATGTGAATTTTACTGGCTTAGAGGGAAGTGAAGGAGCTTTCAGGGAAGATGCCGTTGCTGGAGAGAGATAGCTCGCAAGCGTCTCCTCCACCTTCGGCATCTCCCCATAACCATATTCTTTATATTTGTGAATGGAAGAATAGTGGGATGTTTGTGGTGCATACACTCTGTATGAAACCGGTTTTCCCCACGATTTCGACACCTCGGTGTGGAGATCGGGGAAAAACGGAAGGCTTCTTCGCTGAGGCTGTGTACGAGATGGCAGGAAGCGTTCGTCGAGCTTACTTTTCGAACGAACGTCCTGCCTATCCTCTGGCCACTCAATAGATAGTCTGTCAACTGCTCTAGTAATAACATCGAGCAGTTCCTCAAACGCATGAGACTGAGGTGGCGAATCCTCAGACTCAGCTTCAATACTCACAACATCCAACTCCTCAGAGCTGGACAGTTGCAGTATTGGTGCCTCTATCGGGGGGGAAGAAACCGCAATGCGTGCTTCCACACCCTGATGAGAGGCACTGGATCTGTCAGATTGATGCTGAGATAAGGCAGAGCCCGTCTCAACATCCACTGACAGATCCATTTGCGAACCCCAGGTCTGAGATCGCCGCCGAGCCTCAGCCGCGGCGGGACCCGAGCCCTGGGGAACGCGATCGGGATTGAACCGAGCCAAGCGGGATCGGAGCGTGCGCAATGGAAGCGCGTCGCAATGCACACAGTCACCACCCTCGAGTGCTGACTGGGCATGCTCCTCACCCAAACAAACAACACAAAGAGTGTGAGTATCACCTCCCGTTAAATAACGCGGGCAGGGATGGACACACACTCTAAACTGCTGCTTGCTCGCCATACTGAATATATATATATAATATAGACAGACAACACCAAATAACAAGGACAGATTCAACACAGAGCGCAACTGAAGACTCAGAAAGCTTTCGTTTTCTGTTTCGGGCCGGCTTTTATAGCTTCCTGGTACGTGACGTCACCCGCCTCTGACGTTCCGCCACACCATTGGACTGATTTTACATGTGCTTCAAGACGTCATCACGCAAAGCGTTCCCATAGCGTCAGCTTTTCGACGCAACGGGAGTTCCCTTGAAAGGGAACAGTATATATATACACTGACAATATAACAAGCAAATAGCTACACAGGACAAGCATTAGGCAATAAAGTCTATTTTAAACATTAGTGAATTAATTATATTTCTAGGACAGATTTTTTTTTTAAAGTTGTTGCTTTGCATTCTGGAATGGTTTTCTCCATGAAGATTGCATGAATTAACTTTTAGGAACAACCTTCAGGTTTACGACATGAATGACCCCTTAAAATGCAGCCTATATAGTCAGCTATAGGCGTTGGAACAGAGACACGTTGTTTCAATATTTGTTGTTGTTGCTCTCAAGTTGAGACACACAATGGAAGACTCAACCATCGGATCTGTTTATTAGAGTCAAGATTGTCTTTTATGGAACAACATTATGGATTCACAGACATCAGTCATTCTAGATGTGCTGATAAAAATATCAATGCTTTACAGTCATCAGTCCATCAACATTAAAATGATTGTCATTCACAGCCTGACTGAAACAATAACAGGGAGAAACACAGGACAGCACTTGATTTTATCTGATGAGATCTTATTTTATTGTAAACAATAGAGTTTGGTGAACGATTATGAAGTATAATGTGCACTGGATAATCATGCACAATTGACACATTTCAGCCATTATTTGTCTAGGAAACGACTGGAAAATCTAGATCTGGTCACTGTAACCCAAACTGAGACGCTGTAACCCAAACTGAGACGCTGTAACCCAAACTGCCAAACTGAGACGCTGTAACCTACAGCCGAAGAGCGGCGGAGACTCAGTGTTTCTCCAACCGAGATCTTCCATGTCAGACGCTCAATTTTCTGATGCAATTACACTAAAGTCAGACAATCACGCAGGAGAGTTTGGATGAAATACAATATTACTGTGGCATTTCTTTGGTGTGGTCAGGGAAGTTTTGGGAAAGACATTTGGAAACATTTTTCTCATAAAACACTTAGCTATTTAAGCGATAGGATCGAGTTTCTGAGTGTCTTGCTTTCATGAGCAGCTAAACCACTGTCCGTCCGTCAGTCCATCTATCTCTGATGGATTCTTCAGACTGTCTTCTGGGAAGTGCTTAAAGAAATTTGTGTGTTTTATATTTCTCTCTGCCTTCTTCAAATTGCATCTTCTTGAATTACTAAGCTGTCCTAATAGGTCCAACCTGTGCACACCATGATGTGAAGTTACATGCAACTCCAAGACATCTTCTGCTTCCATTTCTCAATCTCTTTCCCAATCTCTTTCTCTTTCTCTTCTCCCTAATGACCAAATCTGAGGATGTCAGGATCACTGTTTTCTCTGCCATGAGTATTTCTGTCTCATTAAAAACCCTTCGCTGCAACTGATGCAATGCAAGGAGCTGAAATTTCTTCATTGAATCTGTCTAAGATCACTCTGTGAGAGGAATTATAAAGCAAAACTGTTTGCTCTCTGTATGTCTTTACGGGTTACTGATGCTTTACCTTAGTTAACATTAGTTAACAACACGAACTAAGAATCAAAAATATGGTTAAACTTTATTTCGATGCTCCATTTTAGTCATTCTACTCACTGTTCAACCTTGCTGTAAAAAAAACGGCCAAATTCTGAGAGTAACATACCTTTATCCATTAAAACGGTAATAATGGATTGAAAAAAATGATTGAAAACGTAAAAAAATTATGTATTCTGGTTAATATCTGTCATTTTCGAGAAAGTGGCCTACAGGAATATACTGTAAAGTCAACACTGTTCCAAATCATTCACTATTTCATACACTAGTTCACTAATATAGTCCACTTGACGGAGTGAATGAAAAGAAGTGAGTGAATTCCGACACTGATGAACACCTGCTGTTAACAAGCAGAATCACTGAAGGGAAGAGAAACAAGAACAGAAAAGAGAGAAACACAAGAACTACAACCGATTTACAGCCACACTGAGCGTGAAACCAGTTACAAACCAGTTTATTTCATACATGTGCAGAAGTTCTTGTTGAGAATTATCAGAGGTTTAGATGTTTTATTGAAAATAATAACGTTTATAGTCGCTATAAACTATAGTCAGTTTATGCTGATCAGTGTTTGCTTTAGTTGGGCTCTTGACCCTTGACTGTATAACAGTGTTTCTCTGGCTACTGTAACAGCTTATAAAGCACATTATTATGGCAAGAAAAAGCCATGAGGAAGTTGATGGCATCTAAATAAAGCATTAGCAGATGTTAAGCACAGTCTACTAATACTTTAATGATTTAACATACTGTGCGGTGCAGTTCAATAACACATGGAGAGGAAAGAAAGTATTTTTGCTGTAGATTTTTTCCTGTGTTCCCTGCATGACTGATTATCCTCCTGAATGTCAGAGATGAGAGTGTAAAACATCTTCTACAGACTCACCCTCCCTGTAGCGATTAACCTGAAACCGAGAGAGATAAAGAGAGAGAGAGGGGGAGAGAGAGAGAGAGAGAGAGAGAGAGAGAGAGAGAGAGAGAGAGAGAGAGAGAGACACACACACACACACACACACACAGAGAGAGAGAGAGAGAGAGAGAGAGAGGAGAGAGCGAGAGAGAGAGAGAGAGAGAGAGACTAAGCTGACAGCAGAAAGACAGACATAAGGCCATTGTGTGTGTCTGTATAGGTGGCAGGTGATGGATATTTCTCCACTTTATGCTGAGCTATTATCATAAATAAAACGCTCTATAAGCACAACCTTTTGCTCGCTAATGGAATTTGTCAACATGAAAGAGTCGTATTGTTCCCGCGGCTTCTCCGTTCAGCGGTCCAGTGCCAAATCCTCCGCCCGTCTCCTGCCAGCGTTTCGCCGTAACACCAGGAGCTCAGGGAATCGCACACCATAATGAAATTACCTCGGCGCAAACAAATAAGGTCAGAGACTCAAGGAGACGCGATTCTGCTAATTAAACGGCAGGTTCGTCTGCGCATCTGCAACAGCAGCGCATTAACACTGGCAGAGACGAGCATCCCAGCAATCATTTTAATGGATAAGTCACTTTTTATCTGTGATATAAATGCAGGAGAGTCCAGTCCTAAACAACTCCAAACCCAGTCAAACACACCTGAACAAGCTTATCAAGATCCGGCTGGCCGACTGAAGATGAACTCTGCAGGAGTTATTAAAGTTATTAAACTTTGATATTACAGAGAATATATACATATATGGAAAGTGTGGAAATATCTCGGAATTTCAATGAGTCATCTCATCCTTTTTATCACTATTATTCACCTTCTCTTTGACCCTTAGATTGTATTAATATTTAAATAAATATATAATATTTAATATACGCATTTATATAAAAAATATTACATTTAATATAAAATTAATTTTAATATGAACACATTTAAATAGATTCATTAAATGTATAATATTTAATATACATATTTATATTCAAATATTACATTTAATATCAAATTTATTTGAGATATACAAATATTTGAGTGGATATATTTAATGTTTAATGTACTTTAAAATATTAAATTAAATATTAAATTGGTTTGAACATAAAAATATTTAAATATGTATTATTTTTCCTGTAGGAAATTTTATTTTATTTTGTGAAATGAGTAATAGCACTTTTGATGCATGTTTGATTACTTTAGCTCAAACAGCAGAGCGTTGGCGCTTGCAACGCCAAGGTCATGGGTTCGATTCCCAGGGAAAGCAAGAACTGATAAGAATGTAAATGTGTACCTTGAAATGCAATGTAAGATGCTTTGGATAAAAGCGTCTGCTAAATGTAAATGTTTACTGTTGGTTCAACATCATATTTCCTCTCCCAGTCCTGGATACCCAACAGCGGTGTGTAAGTAGACGGTGACGTGCTGATGTTCGTGTGTGTGTGACGTCAGAAGCTCCAGACATGCAGAACGACTACATTTTGATCTGGATGTTTTACAGTAAGTTTTGTTTCTCCAAAAATAAAGAAACACTTACTTCCCTGATGTGATTCTTCTAAACGTGTGATCTATAAAACACACTTCCAGCAGTTTGTACGGGGAACTTCACGTGTTTAATGAGAGGTAATTGTTTTAATGTGAATCTCATGCCTGGAGCCTCTCCGTCCCAAACTGCAGTTTAACCGCAACCTTATCAGACTCAATTAGCTTTACCTTTACATTTCTTTCTGCGGCTCTCGCGCATGTTATTACTTCGACTGCCGTGGCCGCTCTTTTATAATTATTGACCATGACTTATTGTAATGAGTTTATTCAGGCTGGATCGGTGGAATAGAGCCTGAGGCGCTTCAGCTTTCCGAGGATTCCCTGCCGTCTTTATCAGCACCTGCACGATCAAACCGTGACAGCGCCTGTTGACAGAATAAATGCTTTGTCAGCAGAAGTACTTTGTTTTTTTCTGGTTATTGTGTTATTACACGGCTGACATTCAACCAGAAGACAAAGTCCCGCAGCGAGGGGTATCAATAAACCTGACAGACGGCTCTGAAGACCACCTATGTGCCGTGATAACAGCCTCCGAGGGAGAAATCATATTTCAGCTCAGAACTCGACATCCACGTGAACTCCGGATGCTTCCGGGGCCAGTAATGAAACATCAGTCTTCCGGCTTTTATCCGTCCAGAAGTTCAGACTCGGTCATTATTTACTCGCGTTCCCAACCCCAATATCTGTGGATCTACAACAGGAGTCATAGCTGTTATGTGCCGTAGCTTTGTGTGAGCAAAAGACCTGGATATACAATGAATATACAGTGCATCCGGAGAGTAATGAGTAAGGAATAAGGCTCTAACGTAACAAAATGTGGAAAAAGTGAAGCGCTGTGAATACGGATGCACTGTAAGTTGAGGTCAATCACGGATAATCATGTGAACTTCTTTCTTTTAGGTGCTTTTTGGCTGTAATTCTGTTTTTAGATTAATGTTAAGGAGTGTGTAACCTATGGAATGATTGTATTTTGTATGTTAGGCTGAATCATGGCAAAGCAATGAGGTTTTCTGTGAGTTTTCAGTGTGAGTCGAATGAGTCCAGGACTCTTTTCATATATAATAAATCTATCTCACACGTGGATGTGTGTCTGAACTCTCAGGTCTGTGTTTGGGCTCAGCACTGAAGAGCTTTGGATCAGAGCGAGTTTCTCCTCAAACTCTGACACTAATGACACATAAACGGCTCCGAGACCATCATCTTATGGGATAAATGTGTGTGTGTGTGTGTGTGTGTGTGTGTGGTTTTAAGAGTTATTGAGTGCAGAGCTTTTCGTTGACTCTTAAAAATAAAGAACGATTCAGCAAAGAAGCTGTTCTTATCAAGAACCTTCTTTCACTGAACGAGGTTCTGGAGTTGCTTTCTGCTTCTGTGGAGAGAAAGTCCTGGTTTAAGTGAGTGTTTTAAGTCGCCACATCATAGGTGGTTTTCTACCAACAAAGAGAATAAAAAGTTATTCGCAAAAAAAAGATTTAAGTGCCTCTATTATGCTTTCTTGAATATTCCCTTTCATGCGGTTTAAAGCTGTTTGTGAATGTGAAACGACTGCAAAGTTTCAAAGATCAGATTCTCCTAAAAGAAAGAAGTGATTCTGAACTGAAACGAGTCGTCAGTAATTCAGTCTCAGTTCCTGCTGAACCTGCGCAGGTTTGTAACTCATTAGCATAATGCCAGCCTGTGGTCTTGATTGGCTATACAGCGTCTCTTAGCTCCGCCCTCAAACACTGTAGTGTATCTGAGACTGGGAGAGTTTGGCTCGTGTTGTTCGTGTCGAGAAGACGCTGTTTTCCGCTGACAAAGCAAATCCACTTTGATGAGATTGATACAGTAAAACCCACAACATCGTTACTGTTCCTCAGCTTTCCTGTAGCTTTCCTGTAGCTCGAACAGTAGAGCGTTAACGCTTGCAACGCCAAGGTCATGGGTTTGATTCCCAGGGAAAGCAAGTACTGATAAGAGTGTAAATGTGTACCTAGAAATGTAATGTAAGTCGCTTCGGATAAAATCTTAATGTATCTGCTGACATTAAGTAAATGTATCACTGTGTTAATGGATCACTTTGATCACTATGTATCAAAGTTAATGTATCACTGTGATCAAGAGCTGAGATTCATATTGGATAATGAGCGTTTCTGACCAATCACAGCAGAGCAGCTCTCAGAGAGGCGGGGCTTAAAGAGACTGAATCTTCGGATGAACTGTTTCAGACACTGTGAGAATTGAGGCAATGTATATTATAATAAGAAAATTAAAGAAGCCTTTAAAATAGCATAATAAGGGCAGTATAAAAAGTGCTGCGGATGATTATTAATTTCAGTTATTCCATCAGTTTGTAAAAATGAACAAAGTCATTCACTTAATCTAAGGAAGAAGACATTCTGGAAGGTTTAGCCGGAAAGTGCAATATTTTTTTATGATTTGAACAGTAACATTTGTCCTTTTATCTGTTAAATGTGGAGGAACTCCTGGTTATGTGTTATAAATCATTCTGTGAGTCTGATACATGTAAAATGTTTTTGATTGATACAGTAGTTGCATCACATCCCTTTCTGGTGTCCTGGTATCATGTGCAATGCACTACTAGTAACATATTTTACGACAGTGATTTTATGACGTTATGACATGTTTCTCTCATGACAACTCTTTGAAGATTTTTAGCATGGTAATGGATGTGAGAATGTTAATGTATTTGGTCTTGTTGGAATAGATCTGTAAGTACAGGAACTGATACGCTGCTGTGATGATATCCATAACCCATAGCAGATCTATACAGGTGGAGCTGGGGAAGGGGGAGGGCTTTAGGTGAACTCTGAACTCATAACCAGCCATTTAAATGTTGTGAGCAGAAAGCTCATTGGCTGTAGATTCGACATGAACCAATCAGATTGTGCCAAGTAGTTAACACTGTGAATCCCATCAGCTTGCATTATGAACAGAAGGACAGCATCATGACAGAACTAGACACATATATATATATGGCTTCAACTATGGCATCGGACTCTAACTTATTTTTGTTCTATCTTAAACCTTTATTCTTTAAGAGTGTACATTTCTAAACTCTGGGATCTGTTTGTTTCTATATCTGAGATGGAAAACATTAGGATAATATTCAGATCAGATTATGAGAGGAACGGTCAGAGATCAATGTGTGAATTGTTTTGTTAATGAATATGGGTTAAACACAAGAAAAAATCAAAGAAATCCATTTTTTTTTCGCAAGCCTGTCCAAATTCAGGCCAAATTACGTCATAAAATATATAACCTCGAAATAAGTGCGTAAGCTGTACGATCCTCAGAACAGAGGCGTCAGATATATGGGCATTCCAGGTATCCATAAAAGGGGAATATTCAAATGAGGGAACATTAGAATATTAAATCTTGATTTATTTATGCGAGTGCCATTAGGGGTTATCATCTGGATCAGCAAACAATTTTTCAGGGCTTGATATTTTTATGTAGTAGCAGACACATTTAGCACCCGAAACATCCTGGCCGATTTCCACCCATAAAAATGGCAGCCAATATTACAATGCAAATCCCTTATGGGAAAATACCTGCGCGACGCCTGCATATAAATGATGTGGCATTGTACCTCTCTCGCTCTCTCTCACCTTATTACCGAATTACGGAGAGCAGCGAGAGAGGGGTGAGGGGGAAAGGTGATGATGGATTCTGTGTGGATGACACGGGAAAGCATTATGAAGCCCCCGTTTGTCAGGCCAACATTAAGGGCTAATTTTGAAAATCTAGCGTGCAGTCAATTTCCCTCGGCCCGAGGGTGAAAGGTAGCGCTGACAGGAGGGCTAATTTCACCCTCCTTATTTACCTCTATGCATCATTTCTGAGCGCTTGCTGACACCCCGACGCCCGCCTTAAAAATGACACCACTGCCACCACACGCCCGGATATTAACCACGACATGTGTGTGTGTGTGTGTGTGTGTGAAGCGTGCATCCAGAAGAAGAAGGTAAACCTGGCAGATCTATCATTTTAATAACAGCAAGCAAGGTTAATGTAGTTTACCTTCCACGGGGGGGGGTGTATAAAGGGCCGTAATCTAGCAGCCAAAACACACAGATGTGATTTTAAACAGACGCGAGCTGCCCTGCGACACACTCGGCTGCTCTGATGGCTGTTTGTTGTGTAGCACGCAGCAGAAAAAGCAAAGTCTTAATGCTATTGTGTGCCCGTAACCATCTGTCAAAGCCACGCGGAGATGAGAGCGAGATTACCCAGAATAAACAGGAATGCCGGAGCGTCGGTGAGACCCCGGGGCGAAAAGACAAGACGAGGGAGATGCGAAGAGGGGAGAGAAAGGCTTCATGAAGGGACATCAAAGCCATTGTGATTCAAGGACCGTCGTGTTCGTAACGCCACCAATATAACACACAGACACCATGATGATGATGATGATGATGATGATGATGTTGATTCTGACCGTATTTTCACGGGGAGAGACTCTTCCCAGAGAAGCGTTGGTTAGATCCCGAGGCATCGTGAGCGGATCCTGAGGTGGCGAATCCCAGTAAATTCACCGTGAAGTCTCTGGAAGAGCTATTGAAGTGGGAGATTTTCCCTTTAAACCCTCATTCAGAGAGAATGCAAACCAACAAAACCTGCCGCTGCAACACCACAATCTCTCAAACTCCTCTCAGATATTCCTCTCTCATTAACCTGATTCCATGCGCCGCTTCTGGAGGTCATTTCAACACTCTAACGAGATTAATCAAATCACCAGAGCAGTGACAAACCTGGATGTTCAGTGTTCAGCGTTTAGATTCTGTCATCCGGAAGTCAAACCTCCAACTGAGATTTTCTTACTTATTATCTTATTTCATATTTTGTTTTTGTCGTTTCCAGCACTATATCTAAACATTCTTAAATTACAACACATTTACTGGAGAAGCAAAATTATGTTGAGTCTTGTTTTCTGAAAAATATAGTGGCAACTCTTTACAATAAGGTTCAATAAGCAATAGATTTGTTACAGTATTTATTAATCTTGTTTAATGCTAGTTGTTCATTGTTCACAGCTGTTCATTGTTAGTTCACAGAGCATTAACTAATGCTAACTAATACAACCTTTGATTTTAATGATGTATTAGTAAATGTTGAAATTAATATTAATACATTTATGCATTTGATCCAAAGCGACTTACCTTGCGTTATCCTATACATTTATACATAGGTATGTGCAATCCCCTGGGATCGAACCCACAACCTTGCATTGTTAATGCAATGCTCTTACCACTGAGCTACAGGAAAGCTACGTTTAATAAATACTGTAAAAGTATTGATCATTCTTAGTTCATGTTAACTAACCTTTTTGTAAAGTGTTACCAATACAGTAAAGCATGATAAAGTAATAAAGCCAATCACAGAATGCAACTCTATGAAAAAGGACTAAATGAAAGAAATATTCAATTAATACAGAGAAGCATCAAAAGCATATGAAATATTGACTATTTTACCCAATGTTTGGTGTATGATTTGGCTAGAAACATAGTTTAACCTGAAACTCAAATGCAGATCCTCAAAGAAACAATATGCACGGCCCATTTCATCCATTCTGTCATTATTCAGCCAGCTAGATATAAACATGTCAGATGTATATGCA
>NC_138738.1:42508379-42513379 GCF_965113295.1 Leuciscus leuciscus | reverse complement strand
GTGTGTTTGTTGTAAAGCGCAGTGTGTTTGTTGTAAAGTGCAGTGTGTTTGTTGTAAGGCGCAGTGTGTTTGCAGGGTTTTCCTGTAAAGTTCAATGTTTCTGAGCGGATCCGTGTGTTTTTGTCTCTTTAACTCTAAAACTGTGTGTAATGTGACTCTTTGACCTTCTGGTTCAGATCAAAGCTCGACCGTCTGTCCAGCCCCTCGTCTCTCTCGCTCGCTCCAGTTTCACTGTCGCATGACCTTCCTCATGCTGGGATAATTGGCTTCTTCCCATTGAAATTCAGAAAATCATTCCAAAGAAATATTATTTCCCCCTTATTTATAATCTGTGTTCTCCCAGATGAGTTTCCAAGCCCGTGTCATTATCCGAGGACGGACCGTGTTAATGTTGATCAATGATTACTCACTGGAGGGAGTTTAAGGTATTAGTCAATAGATTTGTAAGATCATATACCAAGTAAAGGTAAACATTTTCCGGGAACACTTTACAATAAGGTTCATTAGTTAACATTAGTTAACTACCTTAGTTAACATGAACTAAGAATGAACAATACTTATACAGCATTTATTAATCTTAGTTAATATTAATTTCAACATTTTCTAATATGTTATTCAAATCAAAGGTTGTATTTGTTAACACTGTGAACTAACATGAACAGCTGTATTTGTATTAACTAACATTAACAAAGATGAATAAATACTGTAACCAATGTATTGCTCATTGTTAGTTCATATTAGTTCATACGTTAACTAATTAACTTATTTTAAGGTGAAAACCCCTTCTTCAAACATACTAACCACATATCACTTGCTTCACAGTGTAGTTGTTCTCAGTTCTCTTCCAGGAGCTTTATAGATTTAAGCGCTGATTTTTCATTCATCCGTAATCCTCCTGTAGCACAGCTGCGATAACTTAAATGATATAATACTGTACGTCAGATATGCTCATCTTATCATGCATATTTAATGTGTTATCAGTATCCTGAGGTAACAGCCAGACCGACACACACACGTCTCCTCTTTCTAAGGACCGTGTAAAGTATCTAAGGGTTTTTCTGCTTTCATCTGTTCAGTTAATGCTCGATTAAGATAGACGTATCCCCTGATCATGCTTTATTTCTGACTGATTGTTTTTATGAGTACAAATATGATGAAATTCTCTCCAAAACTGAAGTAATACTCTACTGTAGTCCACTTTACCTCTTCTCACAGTGAAGTCTGCTGTTGAATCTTGTTTACTCCGTCTATGATGAATAAAAACTCTGCAACTATCTGTGGAATAATCACAGGCTGCTGTAACCAGTCTGTAATAACCAGCGCTGTGTGTATGTGTGTGTGTGTGTGTGTGTTTAACGAGCTACAGGAGAGACTAAAATAAGAGATTTGCTCAATTAAGCAATAGCGAGTGAGCTGAGAGACACCTGTGTGTGTGTGGTGTGTGTGTGTGTGTGTGTGTGTGTGTGCGCAGGAATCACGGCTGATTACCTTCACGAGTGCCGTCTCTTCCCCTACCTGTGCTGCTCACTGACACACTCTCACAAACAGCTCATTAACTCATCACTGTCTGGGAAATAACACACGCGTGTTTACAGACTGTGAGACGCTTCTAATGTGGGCAGAAAACACAGATCAGGGTTTGTCAGGACGTCAGACAGCCTGAAAGAGAGAGAGTTGCACTGTCAGAAAGTACCTTTTACCCATTTGAGCATTTCCCCCTGATGCCTGGTTAATTTTAAACTCTAGTCCTCACGGTTACATTCATGCGTTTGTCAAAGCATCTCACATACAAACATTTCTGTTCTCAGTTCATGCATTCCCTGGGAATCGAACCCATGACCTTGTGTTGATAGAGCCGTACATTACCGTTTGAGCGACAGAAACACTGTGAACACGTATGAACGTTACATTACTCCAAACCTTGCAAAAGCATGAGTAAGTTGATGCGATGGAATCTGACATTGAACAGCCTATTTTAGACCTTTGAGCAAAATGTTAATGGTAGAATAATTAGGAAACACAAAACAATTCATAAAAAAAAGTAAAAGTTAACATAATGCATAAATATATAACATTGCTAACCCATGTGCCCCAAGATTTATCCAAAAATTCAATTCAATTCAATTCACGTTTATTTGTAAGTCCACATTACAGTTCAGAGTGATCTTTCATCAGAGGAAACTGTCTAAGTTTTGTATTTCATATACAAATCACAGTTAGATAAAAATGTATTAAACAATTCAATAATGTATGCAAAAAAATGCAGTTAAACAATGTAATAATGTAAAAATACATGTTTCAGTTCAAATCTAACTTCCTTATATAGTGGCGCTTAATGTTTGAAATGTATGTCAGTGTGGCTTTACCATGTTGTGAATTAATTTATATATACTTGTACGGCTTCTCTGTGTGACAACTAGCCCCAGTCTCGCATACACCACAAACAGGAGTGAGATAATGTGACAAATATATTTATAATGATTAATTACCAGAATATGCTGTATAACCCGGCTGAATGATGATTCTGGTGCACAGACGCGCTAAAGTTGGTAAACCATCGACTTTAAACGTATTACATGGCAGAAATCCAGAAAGATGAGGAAACCTCTCAGTGGAGCGCAACATACAAAATAAAGGAAAACTCCAGAAGAGAAGGCTGTATAAATATAAATATATAAATATAACATTGTTAAATAGTCAGTTTTTCATTGGAAACATGACAAACATGAACAGAAGAGGAATGATTTGGGATGTTGTGATCAAAGACTGACTCCTATAATCTCTAAAAATGGGGGATTTTATCATTTTCTTCAATATATTAACTAAGGATCTTCAACATGAAGATCTTCTACATATTGGGAATTACCCATTTCATCCTTTCATTAAAAACCCAGATAACGGCAGATTATTTGGAAATAAATAAGGGTTGTGTAGAGAAAGACTACGCGCCCGCACACACATATATATATATTGAAACGCCCACATCTATAGACTGAACACGTGATACGCATGTGCACGCCGCCAGCGTTCTCACAGATTCACGTTTTTGAAGTTTGTGCGGAGATGATCACGTTTTTCTAAATGTTTCAAAACTTGCACCTTGGATGCAGTTTCAGAGTGTGTGTTCTCGAGCTCCAAACACTGTTGTGTGAATGAACGTCCAGAACACATTAAAAGTTGCTGTTTTCTGTGAGAACGGTGTGTGTTAGCGGCCCCTAAGTTAATCACTAATGATCTTTACAACGGAAGTGAATCAATCAAAACTAACTTTATCTGGACAATAACTTTATTCTAGATCTGCTGTAAAGCCTGAACAATCTCTGTTACTGCAATCTCCTATTATCACTGTAAAGCTGCTTCTGTATAGTTAAAGCGCTGTATAAATGAAGGAGACTTGACTTGACTACAGTATATGTATTCTGTTTTCAGTCATTATCAGCCTAATAGCAGGTCTAAATGACTTCTGCCATTAACCTTCCCTCACAGCTCCAGTCTCGAGCGATGAAGACTCCCGAGCGATGAAGACTCCCACGCCTTTGGATGTTTTGGGGATTTCTACCAGAAGAAAGTTGGAGTGCTGTGCATCCTCTTAAGACCAAGTGTCTGTGTGAAGTCAGAAGACATCAATGGGGAGTTCAAGAATTTTCAGGACTGTGAAGTCGAGATCCGCTCATAGTACGGCAGCGTCGTCCAATCAAAAGACTTGAATTCTATTTGTTTCGTTTCAAGGGATCGTGATGAAGGTCTTCTTCAAGACATCATTGAAGTGGACGGATCGGGGGAAAGCGCGCTTTCATGACAATGTCTTCGGCGGGACTTCTCCATGCGAGCAGGTACGCAGAGTCTCACGCTCCGAGTCTGTTTCAAATGGAGAACGAAGGAGAATTTTAGAGGAGATTGAAATAATGGCTCTCGGCTTTTAAAGGGAAGAGCTCATTTTAGGTTAATACGGTAAGCCTGTTGGACCCAATTACCGAAGGTGCTTTTCCATTGTCATCTGGTATTTCTCCTTGAGCAGATTATCCGTCAGCACAAAAACTCACAGTATCCAGGATTTGCTTCTTTTCTCTGATCTGGCTAAAATGAAGCACTTTCCAGAGAAACGAGGAGCAAAGCGACCCGTGCAGTGTCTCATTAGAGTCTGCCCACCGAGATCTGTTGTGTAACAGACATAGTGTTTCCATGCACATACTTTTATGCATATTTTGGGATATCGCTTAAAAAAAAAAACACTGGATGGAAACGCCAAGATGCATTTAAATCCTAAAAATGCACATAAAAACTTATGAGCTCAAACTGAGCCGGAAACTGGAAACACATTTACCGAATAAATCCTTTATGCAACAACAACAAACCCATGTGACTTTGCTTCAGCAGAGGCTGCGATTGGATAACTGGACTAACCAGCGGACCAATGGCATCGCAGCATCTCTAATGTTGGTTTGGTCAAAGTCTGTCATCGGAATGATTTGGTTTAATTCGGGGTAAAAGAGCCCGATTGCAGGAACTTACATTTTTATTACAGATATTTTGCACCAGTTTCCCAGGAAATTATGATTTTGTTCTCTTGAACACATGGGATGGAAACTCTGCTTTATTTGTCAATGTTTTTTTTTTACAATATTCCAATGTTGTGCATATGTTAAATTCACAACTTTGCATTGAAACACAGCTGATGTAAATTGTAAAAGTAATTTTTTGACAGGCATTTTATAATCTAAAGAACAGTTTTATAAAGAACCTTTAAAGATTCAACGAACGTTAGAGTTTCTTCATGGAAAAAATGAAGAATATATTTGATGTCATCAGGGTCATATTTTCTGTAATTGTGTGTAGTTTTGAGGATGTTGGCATCCGTCTAATCTGACTAGAATCTACAAGATGACCTTTAACTTCAACAACTAAAGACACTAAGTGTTTCCCATCCCTTTTAAAAGTTGATGAGTCTATTTATCCCTGCATGTTATTATTTGCATTTGACATTGTTTTTTTTCTTTCTT
>NC_138738.1:42484212-42504212 GCF_965113295.1 Leuciscus leuciscus | reverse complement strand
TTCACCCAAAAATGAAATTTAGCCGATGACTTGATGCACTTTAAAATATGCACTTTTATGATGGACAGATGCACTTTTATGATGGATAGATGCACTTGTATGATGGAGAGATGCACTTTTATGATGGAGAGATGCACTTTTATGATGGACAGATGCACTTATATAATGGAGAGATGCACTTTTATGATGGACAGATGCACTTTTATGATGGATAGATGCACTTTTATGATGGAGAGATGCACTTATGATGGATAGATGCACTTTTATGATGGACAGATGCACTTTTATGATGGATAGATGCACTTTTATGATGGACAGATGCACTTTTATGATGGACAGATGCACTTTTATGATGGACAGATGCACTTGTATGATGGAGAGATGCATTTTTATGATGGAGAGATGCACTTTTATGATGGAGAGATGCACTTGTATAATGGAGAGATGCACTTTTATGATGGACAGATGCAGTTTTATGATGGACAGATGCACTTTTATGATGGACAGATGCACTTGTATAATGGAGAGATGCACTTTTATGATGGACAGATGCACTTTTATGATGGATAGATGCACTTTTATGATGGACAGATGCACTTGTATAATGGAGAGATGCACTTTTATGATGGACAGATGCACTTTTATGATGGAGAGATGCACTTTTATGATGGACAGATGCACTTGTATAATGGAGAGATGCACTTTTATGATGGACAGATGCACTTTTATGATGGACAGATGCACTTTTATGATGGACAGATGCACTTTTATGATGGACAGATGCACTTTTATGATGGATAGATGCACTTTTATCATGGATAGATGCACTTTTATGATGGGCAGATGCACTTTTATCATGGATAGATGCACTTTTATGATGGACAGATGCACTTTTATGATGGATAGATGCACTTTTATCATGGACAGATGCACTTTTATGATGGACAGATGCACTTTTATGATGGATAGATGCACTTTTATCATGGATAGATGCACTTCTTATGATGGACAGATGCACTTTTATGATGGACAGATGCACGTTTATGATGGATAGATGCACTTTTATGTTGGATAGATGCACTTTTATAATATATAGGTGCACTTTTATGGACTTCAAAACAGAAACAGCCATTCACTGCCATTATTAAGCTTGTTAGAAATCCAGGCCGTTTTTTAATATAACTCTGATTGTATTCGACTGACAGAAGAATGTCATATACACCTAGGATGGCTTGAGGGCGAGTAAATCATGGGCTAATTGTCATTTTTGGGTGAACTTTCCCTTTAAACACGCTCGTGTCCGGAGAGAAAGGCCTGACCTAAATAAGGCTGAGAGACTCATCATGTGACCAGCCTGAAGCTCTGATAATGTGAGCCACGGCCGGACGGAAGCCATATTGTCCAGATCTGACCCGTGTGTAATTGCACGAAAGTTCATCAGACTCTGACTGGAGTGTGAACACCTCAGCTCTAATTAAAGCCTCTCCTGTGTTTTGTCAGTCTTTCTGCATTAATAACATTATTACCTGCAGGTGATTTTTTTCAGGTCACGCCGGCATCTCGACTCAATGCTTTGAATGCAGATGTGGCCAGCGGCTCTGAAACGATCTGTCTGCGTTTATTTGCAGAACGAGCCACGGGGGAAATGAGCGTCTGTGTGGAAGCTCGCCGCAGGACCTCAGGACCTCAGGATCTCAGGATATCAGGATCTCAGGATATCAGGATCTCAGGATCTCAGGTACAGCTGACGGAGGACAGCGGCTGCTTTCTCTTCTGCTTTTAAGAGTCAATGGCTACATAAAACATTGCAAAATTATAGAAAAGAAGTGCAATTATGACAAGAACAACTGAGCAACTGATATAAAAATATAAATTGTTCATAGGTATACATATTTAATATATTTGAAGAATGTTCACAACTAGTTTTGAATAATTAAGATGTTTTAATGTTTTTGTCTCTTCTGCTCACCAAACCTGCATTTATTTGATCAAAAATACAGTAAAAACAGTGAAATATTATTCCAATGAACAGCATTTATTTGAATTATATATACATTATAAATGTCTTTGCTGTCACTTCTGATCAGTTTAATGCGTCCTTGATGAATAAAAGTATTAATTTCCTCTTTTTTTTTTACTTGCACCACACTTTTGAACAGTAATGTATGATGGCTTCCACACAAATATGAACTGTTTTCAACATTGATAATAATCATAAATGTTTCTTGAGCAGCAAATCTGCATTTACAGTAAAGTACATATTTTATTTGATCAGTTCTTGCATTTTCTGCAAATCAAACTCTGAGTTATTAGAATACTCAGCCTATTTGCATACAATCTGCCTATCATTTTCATTAAATAGAAGTATATGTAGAATTAGAATTAGCCTTTATTAATAAATAGTGAATTATGATCATAGATAGATGGACTCAGTCCTTTGTAAAGCCTTTTCCTCATGTGTGTGTGTTGTTCAGATTCCCTGCAGTGTTTTACTGTCTCTGAACGTCTCTGTTCAAACCCTCATAAATCCATCGTCTCGTCATTAATATCAGTCGCTCGTGAATCACTGAAACTCCATCATTCATGTGTGTTTCTGCTCTCAGAATCGATTCTCTCTCTAATGGCCAGTGACCCCTGCACACCGATGCTAAAGACACACACACACACACACACACACACACACACACACACACACACACACACACACACACACACACACACACACACACTCACACACACACACACTTACACTTATTTACAGTGGTGGACAGTAACGAAGTAAATGTAATTCGTTACTGTACTTAAGTAGCTTTTTTGCGTATCTGTACTTTACTGAAGTATTTAAATTTTGGAAGACTTTTACTTTAACTCCACTACATTTCAAAGTCAAATATCTTACTTTTTACTCTACTACATTTTCAAAATCAGTCGTTCCTTTTTATTTATGAGTGGATAAAAACTTAACTGGTCAAATGAGCCACCAATCACAGTAGCCTACAACGTGCGCGCTTTGTTTTGAACTTGCCTTGGCGGTATCGTGTCTACTAAGCGCGAACCAGAGCCGTTAAATATGAGAGTTGCGACAATAGACAGTATATAAGAGGTTGCGACACACTAGGCTTGTTCGACTTGAACCGGCGCTGCACAGACCGATCAGTTTATGACATCAAAGTATAGAGCGAAATCGCGAGAGCGATTGAAAAGCATACAGAGCCTATTGTCATTCAACGATTGTTCTGTGCAGTGTGCAGCGCCGGTTCAAGTCGAACAAAACTACTGTGATCTCGCCGCCGCGCGGTCACGTGATTCGTGTAGCTCAATAGTTCAATAGTTCCAAACAAATCGCGTTGCCAATGATTTTAAGCGGCGCAGAGACCAGCAGCTATTATTGCAGCAATTATCGGTAAATATTGATGCATAATGAACATTGCTTATTACGTTGACACTAAAATTACTTGCATATAATAGCATTTTTTTTTTCTGGGGAGTAGCAGAAACATTGCATTAATACTTTTTGGTGTTTAATTTTGGAGGGAAATTGGCTGCTCCCATAACGTAGAATATATATATTATTATATGTGTGTGTGTGTGTATATATATTTAATGGCATTGTGCAGGTTTATGTGAATGTATCATAACATTAGGATGTTTATAATTATGACCATAGACGCTCGTGAAAAATATATACAGTAAATACTGTAAATGTATTATACCTTATGGGAACAGTCTCCTTCCATCCAAAATTAAACACACAAAAAATGTATTCAATTCATATATATATATATATATATATATATATATATATATATTTATATTATATATATATAGACTAATTAATGTCATTTTATTAATAGATTGATGTGCCAAGAGTGACATTTGAGTCTTCACGTAGACTGAGTTAAGCAAGAGTCTTGTGACAAAAACTATAATAGGACATTATAGCCATAAAAAAATCATAGTACTTGGATACTTAAGTACATTTGAAGGCAAATACTTTTGTACTTTTACTCAAGTGAATGTTGAAAGGCAGCACTTCTACTTTTACTTGAGTAATATTTTACCTTGAGTATCTTTACTTTAACTCAAGTACATGGTATGTGTACTTCGTCCACCACTGCTTATTTATTAACATGCATGCTTATGACATTTGCATATTCAAAGCTAATGATGATTCACAATGGGGGTGTGAGAAGTCTGAGGAAAGCGTCTGTTTTCTTGGCTAATTTGATCAGTCGTCATCATTTTTTGAGGAAGGCTGTTCATGTGAACGACACACATCATTAATAAAAGAACAAAGTGTGGCTCACCGCAGGGAACGTCATCATTAGAACAAGTACAAATATACATCTGAATTAGTGCTATTTCCACTTTCAGTTAAGAGTAAAATCACTTTCAAACGGGTCATATTTGCATTTCTGAGAGTCGGAATCATCTTTACTTCGACCTTTTCTCTGCTCATAAGGTCAGAGGTTAAAGGTCAGCAGGAAATGACTTGTTTAAAATAATGTTTTTGTGCTAAAGTTTGCGAACATTATTAAAGAGACCAGAGAACACTGAATAAACATTCTGTCAACATTACTGGGAGAGTGTTTTGTTCAACTTTGCCGGAACGTTCTGGGAATGTCCGGTGTTCGCGGGGATGATGTTTGATCGGCTCGCTCTGATTGGCCGTTAGCCTGGTTTTGTTGGTGATACACAACATCATTAAATGAGCAGATGATGATGTGTAGATATCATGTCCACACGAGCTCAAGATCGACGTTTTGCAAACCTAGAAAGAACATTCTATTTCAATTAGGAAAATTTCTAACCGAACACAAAAAATATTGTGCATTGTTATTTTTGTATCATTTATATAATTAATATTTGTAATTATATTATATTTGTATATTTTCTGTTTTTAGTTTAAGTTTAGTCAAAGTTTTTGTCCTTTTTATTCGTTTATATATATATATAATTGGTAGCCTTTTGTTATATTTGTAGGCAATGTTTTTATAGTATGGTTATATCTGTAGTCAGTGATGATAGCTGTGTCTCTGGGAATCAGACGTTCCTGAGTGTCCGAGAGTCTTGCGGGAGAAGAAGCTCATCTTCTGGGATACGCTGTTGGACGTGTGTGAGGAATCACAGGCTGAACGGCTTCCTTTAATATAAGTTTGTGTTTTTATGATGAAATAGTGGAAAGTTTCTTGGGTTGATTTCTCTTTGCTCTCCGTCGGAGGAATGGAACGGCCCGTTAGCTCTTTGTGAGTGTGTATGTGTAATCTCTGTGCGCTTTAATTGGCCTCTCGTCTGTGTGTGTCGTGAGTTCAGGAAAACACACTCATGAAACCGGAGAACCGGTGTTTGAGAGGGAAAGACACACGGAGGGATTCCAAGCGTGAAAAGTTGAACTGATATTTAAGGCCGGCGTATTAGCAATTAAAGATAACGAAACTCAGGGTCATTACGGCGTGTGACCGGGCCTATCCCGCGCGCGTGTGTGTGTGTGTGTGCGACAGAGGTGATGTCACCCACCTAATAAGCATTTGATTGGACGGTCTGGAGGAATTAGTTGAGAGCGTTCCGGGCACATCCGTGTTTAATGAGGAGCAATTTGGGCTCGATGTGATGAAACATGCAGAGTTCTCTAAAATAAAGAACCGTCTTTGAGAGGGAATCGGGATAGACAGGCCATGAGCTTTAGTGGCAGTCTGTGTCACACACACACACACACACACACACACACACACACACACACACACACGGCATTATTTACCCCAGATCTTTAACTGTAACTCCTGCCATATGGAGAGTTTATGTGTTTTTATATAGACAGTGTGTTAAGGCATCAGAGGAGAACTTCACACACACACACACACACACACACACACACACACACACGCACACGCACACACGCACACACACACACACATGGTAGAAGACAGTGGTTTCGAACTGTGGGCCACAAAGGAGTGCAGAAAAAGTTGAGATAAAAACAATAATAAAAAAAAAATTATAATAATAATAAGAAAAAATACATTAAATATATATATATATTAGATTAAATAAATAATACATCTATGAACAGAAACAATTTGAATATTTGAATATTTTCTAAATCATATTTTGCACTTATTTATAATGTAATTTTTTCACAGTAAAAACTGTGTCTTTCTACAGGAAACTACAGAGATGCCGTTTACATGTTGGGATGATTCTTCTCCATGTGAATATGATCATATTTGGGGTGTGTGACGTCTGAGATTTATGCAGCAGCAAAGCTCATCGATAGTCCAGCAAAGCCTGATGCATTAACATTGCCATAATTAATAAAACACTAAATCTACTCACAGAGTTGTCATGATGTAAATGTCTATCACAAAGACAATCCCAAAATGCACTGTAACAAGCTCCCTAAATATTTACAAAACTCGCCACAATGCATAAAGTGATATTACTGCATCAGTACTGATGTTATTCAGAACTGAAAAGTAAGTGTGTTCTGTGTAATGTGCGTCACATTAAGTGTGTGAGTCAGTTATGGTGTGTGTGTGTGTGTGTGTGTGTGTGTGTGTGTGTGTGTGTGTGTGTGTGTAAGGTTCGGGAAGGGCTCTCTCCTCACACACGACTCTTTGATTCGGGACGGTCAGATGTTCTCACTCGAGGCCCTGAAGGGTTTCCTCACCAGAATCCTGTGATGATTTTTGCCGCATAATTTCACTCAACCGAAATGTCGAGTTTTTCCACGAACTTTCTCCAGGAGAACACAGATCTCCTCACAGCACAATGAGGATCAATGCTTCACGGTAATTAGAAACGTCTTGGAGCTTTGCTGGAAAAGAGTTCAGCTGTAGCGGAGCCAGTGACGGCCTCAGGACAGCCGAGAAGAGCGCTGAGGTTCTGCAGAAGAGCGTGGAGAAGGTCATCAGACCTCAGGTTCGTCTGTGAGAGGAAGCGTTGACTCGAGAGGAGCGCTGAGGTTCTGCAGAAGAGCGTGGAGAAGGTCATCAGACCTCAGGTTCGTCTGTGAGAGGAAGCGTTGACTCGAGAGGAGCGCTGAGGTTCTCCAGAAGAGCGTGGAGAAGGTCATCAGACCTCAGGTTCGTCTGTGAGAGGAAGCGTTGACTCGAGAGGAGCGCTGAGGTTCTCCAGAAGAGCGTCGGGAAGGTCATCAGACCTCAGGTTCGTCTGTGAGAGGAAGCGTTGACTCGAGAGGAGCGCTGAGGTTCTGCAGAAGAGCGTGGAGAAGATCATCAGACCTCAGGTTCGTCTGTGAGAGGAAGCGTTGACTCGAGAGGAGCGCTGAGGTTCTCCAGAAGAGCGTGGAGAAGGTCATCAGACCTCAGGTTCGTCTGTGAGAGGAAGCGTTGACTCGAGAGGAGCGCTGAGGTTCTCCAGAAGAGCGTCGGGAAGGTCATCAGACCTCAGGTTCGTCTGTGAGAGGAAGCGTTGACTCGAGAGGAGCGCTGAGGTTCTGCAGAAGAGCGTGGAGAAGATCATCAGACCTCAGGTTCGTCTGTGAGAGGAAGCGTTGACTCGAGAGGAGCGCTGAGGTTCTGCAGAAGAGCGTGGAGAAGATCATCAGACCTCAAGTTCGTCTGTGAGAGGAAGCGTTGACTCGAGAGGAGCGCTGAGGTTCTGCAGAAGAGCGTGGAGAAGGTCATCAGACCTCAGGTTCGTCTGTGAGAGGAAGCGTTGACTCGAGAGGAGCGCTGAGGTTCTGCAGAAGAGCGTGGAGAAGATCATCAGACCTCAGGTTCGTCTGTGAGAGGAAGCGTTGACTCGAGAGGAGCGCTGAGGTTCTCCAGAAGAGCGTCGGGAAGGTCATCAGACCTCAGGTTCGTCTGTGAGAGGAAGCGTTGACTCGAGAGGAGCGCTGAGGTTCTGCAGAAGAGCGTGGAGAAGATCATCAGACCTCAGGTTCGTCTGTGAGAGGAAGCGTTGACTCGAGAGGAGCGCTGAGGTTCTGCAGAAGAGCGTGGAGAAGGTAATCAGACCTCAGGTTCGTCTGTGAGAGGAAGCGTTGACTCGAGAGGAGCGCTGAGGTTCTGCAGGAGAGCGTGGAGAAGATCATCAGACCTCAGGTTCGTCTGTGAGAGGAAGCGTTGACTCGAGAGGAGCGCTGAGGTTCTGCAGAAGAGCGTGGAGAAGGTAATCAGACCTCAGGTTCGTCTGTGAGAGGAAGCGTTGACTCGAGAGGAGCGCTGAGGTTCTCCAGAAGAGCGTGGAGAAGGTCATCAGACCTCAGGTTCGTCTGTGAGAGGAAGTGTTGACTCGAGAGGAGCGCTGAGGTTCTCCAGAAGAGCGTGGAGAAGGTCATCAGCGTTGACTCGAGAGGAGCGCTGAGGTTCTCCAGAAGAGCGTCGGGAAGGTCATCAGACCTCAGGTTCGTCTCTGAGAGGAAGCGTTGACTCGAGAGGAGCGCTGAGGTTCTCCAGAAGAGCGTCGGGAAGGTCATCAGACCTCAGGTTCGTCTGTGGAAGGAAGCGTTGACTCGAGAGGAGCGCTGAGGTTCTCCAGAAGAGCGTCGGGAAGGTCATCAGACCTCAGGTTCGTCTGTGAGAGGAAGCGTTGACTCGAGAGGAGCGCTGAGGTTCTCCAGAAGAGCGTGGAGAAGGTCATCAGACCTCAGGTTCGTCTGTGGAAGGAAGCGTTGACTCGAGAGGAGCGCTGAGGTTCTCCAGAAGAGCGTGGGGAAGGTCATCAGACCTCAGGTTCGTCTGTGAGAGGAAGCGTTGACTCGAGAGGAGCACTGAGGTTCTCCAGAAGAGCGTGGGGAAGGTCATCAGACCTCAGGTTCGTCTGTGAGAGGAAGCGTTGACTCGAGAGGAGCACTGAGGTTCTGCAGAAGAGCATCAGGAAGGTCATCAGACCTCAGGTTTATCTGTGAGAGGAAGCGTTGACTCGAGAGGAGCGCTGAGGTTCTGCAGAAGAGCGTCGAGAAGGTCATCAGACCTCAGGTTCGTCTGTGAGAGGAAGCGTTGACTCGAGAGGAGCGCTGAGGTTCTCCAGAAGAGCGTGGGGAAGGTCATCAGACCTCAGGTTCGTCTGTGAGAGGAAGCGTTGACTCGAGAGGAGAGCTGAGGTTCTCCAGAAGAGCGTCGGGAAGGTCATCAGACCTCAGGTTCGTCTGTGGAAGGAAGCGTTGACTCGAGAGGAGCGCTGAGGTTCTCCAGAAGAGCGTCGGGAAGGTCATCAGACCTCAGGTTCGTCTGTGGAAGGAAGCGTTGACTCGAGAGGAGCGCTGAGGTTCTCCAGAAGAGCGTCGGGAAGGTCATCAGACCTCAGGATCGTCTGTGAGAGGAAGCGTTGACTCGAGGAGCGCTGAGGTTCTCCAGAAGAGCGTCGGGCAGGTCATCAGACCTCAGGTTCGTCTGTGAGAGGAAGCGTTGACTCCGTCACGGTAAACACCAGCAGATGTTCTCAGGGATCGTGTGTAATGGTGTCAGGAAGGTCCTGTTCGGCTGCCAGTCCTTTTGAGAATCTAAATGTTTAGTGTGTGAAAATCATTATGTCTCCGGATTGCTCCGGGCCTTTGGAAAGTACGTGAGCGGAGGAATCATTCACAACCACCATCATTTAATATCATCATACTTTGAAGGGATGGATCAATCCAAAATGAACATGCATTATTTACTCCCCGTCACTCTATGGGCTTCTTTCTTCTGAGATGTTCAACGAGAGTGAGAACAGAACTAATACAGCAGTTCATATTGTGTCATATTCCACGTCTTCTGAAGTCAAGCGCGTGAGGACTGAAATTTTATGATAATTCGATAATATTATTTGTAGCTGTGAAATCTCATTCACTCTTCTGCATAATTAAACTTCATAATGTGACCTGTTTTGAATTTACGGAAACGTAAATGTTAAAATGTTTTGAATTCGTTTTTTTTTTCTACTTTAATTTTAAAGTTTTAGCAATTTTTTTGTGTTTTGTCATTTTTATTAGTTTTTAGCTTTATTACTTCTTATTTCAGTTTTACTCATTTAAATTTATTTTAGTATATCTTTTTTTTTTATTATTCTATATACATTTATTTTATTTCATTATTTTTTTTTTAGCAAAAGTTTTTCTTGGTTTTAGTCATAACACTTTACAATAAGGTTTCATTAGCTAAGATTATGTAATTATTTAACTAATATGAACTAACAATGAGCAATAGTCAAGCAAGTCATCTTTATTTATATAGCACTTGTCACTTTATGCAACACATTCCTTACAGTATTTAATAATCTTTGTTAGAGTTATTAATAAAAACACAACTGTTTATGTCAGCTCAAGTCCATTAAGTAATATGAAGAGATACAGCTTTTGAATTTGAATATGAATATGTAGAAATTAATCAGAACTGTAGAAGTATTTCTCAATATGACGTTGAACCTTCATGTAAAGTGTTAGTTTTTCAGTTTTAGTTTCAGCTCCAGCAAAACAATAACCTTCTGCGTAATATCTTCACATCGATGATCTCAGGAAAGCTTTCCGGAGCATGTGCAGAAATCATCATATCTGAGTGCAGAACATTAATATTTCACTGCCATTGAAAGGATCTCCACATTAGTGAGTGCATTAACATAAAGAATCCATATGTTTACCATCAGTGTTTTTATTAATCGTGATCTGTCTGAGTTATTGGGCGACTAATACCGTAATGGAGCAGCGGCTTCATAATTCACCGTGAACTGTTGTCAACAGACTGCAATATATATAAGACACAATAATGAATATACATTTAGCTCATCACTGAGTGTGCGAGCGCCTTCAGCTTCTCCTTCCATACGAGTCAAACGTGTAATTGAATCTCTTCTTAAATGCATACATCAAGCGTTCCCAGACTCCGGAGATCCACAGACGGACAGCTGCGCTTTTATTACAAACCAGAGAGAGTTTCTCCAAGAGTAACACAGATAAACCTCTGCCGTTCGCGTCCGATCTCCAGAACACGGGCTTTATGTTTCCAGCGTGACTCGGCTTTATGTCTTCAGGGCAGCGGAGACGAATCTGAGGAATAAAACCCGTCCTGAAACTAACAAATGAGCCTGATCAATATTAAAGCTCTTTATGTTTTCGATTCCCATGTTCGGCGCAGAATCCGCATAAACGGCACATTATTCCATAAGAGACGCTTCGCCTGCGGGAGAAACTGTGAATTCTGATGAAGAGATGTTTGTGATTTCTCTCTTGATGTGCATTATGAGCTCAAAATCAAGATGAATGCAACATTAATAAACTGGAGACTTCTTATTATTATTATCCACTAGTTTTGCGCATATTAATTCAGAACTCGATTTAGTGGCATAAGAACCTCCAGTAATCAATTAGGAGACCAGACACATTTATATCAGACTTCACAGTTCATCCTACTTTATTCGTATTTGTTTATTCATTTATCTGCTAACTTATTCATTTACCTGTTTATTATTTAATGAAGTAAAGCTCCTCCGGAGAGTCCAGGCTCGTCTCCGTCGCTGGCCGTGATTCTGCGGGCCGGTTTATGTAGGTTACCATCGCTAAGTTAATATGCAAATTGCCTTATCAGCGGGGACTCACAAACAGACAGCATTCTGATTGATTTAATAAACTGCTTTTATCTTTCAAAGTGTTAATTAGCCGAGATGGGCTTTCAGTGTCGTCTTTCTGCGGCGCTTAACAAGAGCATTACTCGTTCCTCGGCGCTCTTCGTCTTCTGCCGCTTTAGACGCCGTTATAAACCCATTTAAAGAAGTTTAAAGCACGGAAAGCTGCAAACTCAGAGCTCGTATCTCGTGCGCTTCAGTTGTTCTTAAAGTTGGAGTGTTTGAGACCGGGTTTGAAGGTCTCCGTCTGGATTTTCTCCCACGAATGCGAGGATATCACGGAATTTCCAGATTTGTTTGTTAGCATCATTTACTGTGATTGGATGTAAAACTTATTTCTAATGTGATTTATTTTGTTACTGTTGTTCCAGGTCAGAAATCAATGAGGGATTGTGTCAGAAATGTCACCGAAATTAATACAAATGCTCACAAAATTCAAGATTTGATTGAATGAGATCTTGTTTTTTTATATTATAAAATGTTATATGATATATCATAAGATAACTGTTTTGAATATGAGCACAATACAGATGTGATATTGATTTTATACCAATATTCAATAATTAAAATGCTTCTTTTGAAACAGTATTCATGCGGCTGTGAGCTCTGCCGCCTCTACAGAGATGAGTTTCTGTCAGTGATTTGATTGTTAACAGCTCTATATAGTGTCCTATTATTCTAATTGTATTTATTGATTAAAATTAGATTTCTCAAGCAGTAAATGTGGATATTCAGATTAATTTAAGGAGCGCTGGTCTGGCCTTGGTCTGGTCTCAGTCTTGGTCTTGGTCTCAAAACACACTAGTCTTGGTCTCAACACACACTGGTCTTGTTCTGGTCTTGGTCTCAACACACACTAGTCTTGTTTTTGTCTTGGTTTCAACACACACTGGTCTTGTTGTGGTCTTGGTCTCAACACACACTAGTCTTGTTTTGGTCTTGGTTTCAACACACACTGGTCTTGTTGTGGTCTTGGTCTCAACACACACTAGTCTTGTTTTGGTCTTGGTTTCAACACACACTGGTCTTGGTCTCAACACACACTAGTCTTGGTCTTGGTCTCAACACACACTGGTCTTGGTCTCAACACACACTGGTCTTGTTCTGGTCTTGGTCTCAACACACACTAGTCTTGTTTTGGTCTTGGTTTCAACACACACTGGTCTTGTTGTGGTCTTGGTCTCAACACACACTAGTCTTGGTCTCAACACACACTAGTCTTGTTTTGGTCTTGGTTTCAACACACACTGGTCTTGGTCTCAACACACACTAGTCTTGGTCTTGGTCTCAACACACACTGGTCTTGTTCTGGTCTTGGTCTCAAAACACACTGGTCTTGATCTTGGTCTCAACACACACTGGTCTTGGTCTTGGTCTCAACACACACTGGTCTTGTTCTGGTCTTGGTCTCAACACACACTGGTCTTGGTCTCAACACACACTAGTCTTGGTCTTGGTCTCAACACACACTGGTCTTGTTCCCGTCTTGGTCTTGGTCTCAACTCACACTGGTCTTGTTCCCGTCTTGGTCTTGGTCTCAACTCACACTGGTCTTGTTCCCGTCTTGGTCTTGGTCTCAACACACACTGGTCTTGTTCCCGTCTTGGTCTTGGTCTCAACTCACACTGGTCTTGTTCCCGTCTTGGTCTTGGTCTCAACACACACTGGTCTTGTTCCTGTCTTGGTCTTGGTCTCAACTCACACTGGTCTTGTTCCTGTCTTGGTCTTGGTCTCAACACACACTGGTCTTGTTCCTTTCTTGGTCTTAGTCTCAACACACACTGGTCTTGTTCTGGTCTTAGTCTCAACACACACTGGTCTTTTTCTGGTCTTGGTTTAAACACACACTGGTCTTGTTCTGCTCTTGGTCTGGTCTTGGTTTCAACACACACTAGTCTTGTTCTGGTCTTGGTCTTGGTCTCAACACACACTAGTCTTGTTCTGGTCTTGGTTTAAACACACACTGGTCTTGTTCTGTTCTTGGTCTTTTTCTGGTCTTGGTCTCAACCCCTCAAAGTCTAGGTCTTGACTTGGTCTTAGTTTAGGTGTTCCTGACTAACACACTAGTTAAGATATAAAAAGATCATATCAATTCCATCAGAACATTGCAACATGCTACCAATGCTTGATATTATTTAGATATTTACTGAAAACTAATTTCTATGATGAGGCAATGATTCTATGATTGTGTTTTGAAGGGGTTCCAAACGAACGCAATTCTAATTGTTTTTTCTGACAATTAGAAATTAGACTGCAGAGAAATGGAAACTGAACTACAGGTAGCCCTAATACACATTAAATGTACAGTGCATAAAACAGCGCGATTTACTGCAATGCTTTTTCCCCTTAGTTGGTCAGAACAAAAGTGGATGTTACTTGTTCAGATCATTTTCCGGTGAAAATTCGTATGTTGGTCATTCTTCCAAAAAGCAGAATCTGTGATTGTGAATGCCAGGATCCACACCGGCGACTGACAGCTACACACTCTCCTCAAAACACTGGATTCATCCTCGCTGTGCCGTGCCGAGACACAACCCACGTAAAGCTGATAATCCGCGAATAACTGCAATTGCAGATTTCGAACAGAGATGGCGACAAAGAGGAAAAACTACAGACTGCAGCTTTAAATATTCACTCATTTGCAAACATTCCCAGAACAGAAATCTGAACATTGGATAAAATCGCGTTCAAAATTCTAGTTTGATTTCAGATAACTGTAAGGTTTTTACAGACAGAAAACAAACAAGTTTAGGAAACTGTTTCTGTATAAATCAGGTGCATGATTTCTGAACAACACTTAAGAATATAGATCATAAAGTTTGGTGTGTGTGAGATTTCAGACTCGAACTCACCGCGTTTAAAGACTGAAACCTTCAGGAAGATTTATGGAAGCTCAAAAGAACACTGGTCTTGCCTTTAGAGTCTTAACAATAAATGTGGCGTGTTAATAACGATGGCTTTAAAATGTCAATGTTTCAGTGTTACTACTCGTTATATGTTCAAAAGTAGAAGAAGTGTGTAAAGTGAAGAGTATTGATGTGGGAGGTATTTTCCAACGCTCCTGAAACTCTAGAGAAGACAGCAGGAGATCAAGGAGAAACAATCAGGATATTAAAGATATTTCATCTGTGATATTTGTTGTCATACGTGAGGGAATCCCTACACCTTTCCTAAGCTCTCTCTCTCTCTCTCTCTCTCTCTCTCTCTCTCTCTCATTCCCTCGGAGTGATCCGAGCTAGTGTCTGTTTGTGGCAAACGGTGGGATGATTTTTGATGTCTTCCAGTCGGACACTTCTAGGGAATATTTTTCTACTCCTCTATCCCAGAGCAATCGGAATAATTTTGAAGCGCATATTTTAATTCCCGATCTATCTTTGATGTCTTATTTGTGTGAATATTTCTCTTTCTGTCAGGTCCTGGTAGCACGTCACGCGCGGTTGGGAGGGTTTCTTTTTCCAAGCATCAAAGTAAAATCCCACATGCATAAATTCAAGCAAACATAAAACACAAAAGTAACAGAAAGACGAATAAACCAAGAGAGAGTCACACTCCAAAGTCAACTTAAAACGGCGTCTCTGTTGTGCGTCTCTCCAATGATCTCGGAGTCTAATTAGCGCAAAACTTTCCGTCTCTCTAACGAAGGCGAGAGCCGATGTTTGGGATTGAGATTATCCACCTTCTGTCAATCGGAAAAAAAGGAAAACTTGAGAGCTGCCATATCATTATAGGAAACATAACCTGTGCAATTAAGAGAGTGAAAAATGACCAAGCGAGTGGAGAGCAGAAAGAGGCGAGAGTAACACCACTAATTATTGACTGTCCGCTCACAGGCTTCATTAGGACGCCTCAGCCTCTAATTTGTTTTGCTGTGACATTCATCATATACTGTCGGTAACCTTTAATTCATCTATTGTTAGCACTTTTGTGTGCTGAAGTAAGGGCTTGCTCAGTGTTTGTGTGTGAGTTTGAGCTGAGGGAGAATCGGTGTAAATTGGCATCAAGTTTCTTTTGCGAGAACTAACATTTGGACTGATGAGCCTCTCTCCTAATTTCTCACAGAGATAAAAACATGCAAAGACAAAAGAAGAAGATGAAGCTCAGAGTCGCCGCAGGCCGAATGGAGCAGTACCGGATCTCCTGATCGGTTATTGATCCTGTAGTGACGGATCTGGAAGAAAACATCCATGCGAACGTTTACGAAAACGTTACTTCGGAATGTTCAAAACGTCACGTTTTTAAAAAAATAATATGAATGGTAATGGAACATTACATTGTATCATTCTTCAAACATTCTGGAATGTTACTTTTAAATGTTCTCTGAACGTTCCGAAACAAGTAGTTACATTTAAAAAACATCCAACTGACATGTTTCAGAAGAAAAACGTTCCATGAACGACGTATAAATAATGTTTTTGTGCTAAAGTTTTGAGAATGTTATTAAGAACCAGATAACTCTGAATGAATGTTCTATTAATGTTACTGGAAGAACTTTAATAGAGTTATAAACTAAATTAAAGGGATACTTCACCACAAAATAAAAGTTCTGCCATCATTGACTCTTCTTCATGTCTTTCCACATCAAAATGTGTTTCAGTCTGAGCTTAGCAGGATTTTCATGCTCGTTTCAATACTTAATTTCACTGCCAAGATCAAAGTGTGATTAAGAAATATTTTTTTTATAGAAGTAGAGTTGTCCATATCACTTGTGCTCTCAATTTGCTTGGCAATTTGAGTGAGGAATAGAATTAAAGTATTCATAAATAATCATAGCTTTCAAATTACATTGACTCTTCAATTCAAACCTCATGCCAGGACTGACATCACACGGTTCCGCACACGTCACATGACTGATTGCAACTCAATTAAAAACGCCAATGCGAATAATAGATTAGAAATATAAAACAAAAACAAAAAAAAAAACAGTCATATTTTCCAGAACCTGAAACGGTGAAAAAAGCAACTCAGAAAATGTTGAGATTTGTCAGAGTGGACTGAGCTCACATTCATCCGCAGTAATTAGAAGGTCTGGCTTCTTTAATTGTGAAAGTGAATAAATAAATATGTTAAGAAGAAAAATAAATAAGCGAATATATTAGAGAGCCAACAAACAAATAAATAAACAAATAACCGAGGGAAGTAAAGAAAATGGAGAAAGTTGTGGCGTCAAACTTTGCATCGATAATGGCGGCGTTAATCGCGCGGTCTGTGAAATGTGGCGTTTTGAACGTAGCGAGCGCGCGGATGCTGGAAATCTAATGCAAATAAGTCCTGGCCCCTGTGGTCCTTGAACTGTTCCTCTCTGATAACCCAATTATTGTCTCAAGAGCTGTGTCAATAGCTCTAGCCATCTCCTCTTCAGCAAATCAGTCCTGTAACCTCCAGCACTTTACATTTGATTCTGCCATTTTTTGACAGTTCAAAGCAATCAACCGCGGCCTCACAAGGACAGGGATTGATTTTGTGTTCCCGCTTATCATGCTAATTCCCAGAAAATCAGCCTTTTCATCCCGGAGTCTGATTGCGGCTCCTGGAGGAGGCTTGAACTGCGCAGACTCTGAGAGACGACACACACACACACACACACACACACACACACACACTCTGAGACGAGAGTAAGTGTTTCTCCAGCGCTTTAACCGGATCTTCTCCTGTCTGTTCCTCTGAAGATTCATCGGATGTGATGATATCAATAAGTATCTGCACACACACACACACACACACACACACACACACACACACATACACACACACACACATACACACACACACATATACACACACACACACACACACACACACACACACTCACACACACATATATACACACACACACACACACACACACATACACACACACACACACACACACACACATACACACACACACACACATATACACACACACACACACACACACACACACACACACACTCACACACACATATATACACACACACACACACACACACACACACATACACACACACACACACACACACACACACACACTCACACACACATATACACACACACACACACACACACACACACACACACACACACACACACACACACACACACACACACACTCACACACACATATACACACACACACACACACACACACACACACACACACACCTAACGCTGATCTGATGTTGTCCACCGTCCTGCTGTTTAACCCCGTCTCAAACCCTCTTCACTGCGAGTGTGTGTTCCTGGACCACGACTCCGGCTCTGAAACACAGAAGTGCGCTGAATGTGTTAACGCTCTCACACACTCGACGTCATCGTGCCGTTTTAATTGCCTGTGACCCCGTGACCCCCGCGCTCCACAAAGAGCCTTAAAACCGGAGATGACAGACTCTTAAAACAGGTTTCATGATCACGATTAGACAACAAAGCCCAAAGTTTCTCCTTATTCTTCAGAGGCGCCACGGACGCGCCATTTTGGGCCGGTTCCCTTAATTATTTCTTTGAAGGAGGCTTGTTTGTTATACAAAATGGGGGTCCGTGTGTGGCTCTCCAAAGACACACACATCAAACTTCGAGGGCTTTTCACAGTGCAAATGACTTTCATTAAAGTACCTCTACCTTTCATGTTAAAGAGAAAACACACACTGATGTCCTTTCATGTCTGTGCTTTTCACATCACGTCTCCGCGAATCTAATCAAATAAATAACGGCCTCGCAAATTTGCGATTTCTACAAACATGTGATGAATTAAATAATTAAAAATGCAGATTTGAGGCCGTCTAATGAATCTCAGGAGAGGGTTTTAAAGGTTTCCCGCTTCATTACACTTTAAAATCTTCCGTGTGTGTGAACGTGTTCACCGACTTCCTCTTTTCCTTTGATTTTTTCCCCTTCATAATCAAATCATTAATCTGTCCTTCTCCGCCTCACAATTCAAACAGTGTTAATTGTTCCGACACATTGGCTAAATTACAGATAACAAGTTGAGGCCGTCCAAGCGCAGTCGTGCTGTTCCTGGACTGGGAATAAACTTCGGGAAGGGTGTCTCCTCTCCCTCTGGCAACCCAGCGCAGTTACAGGGCTGGGATCACTTCAAGTTTAACGGTTTCAGTTCTGTTTATCAATTCCTATTTTCGATTCCAATAAAGTAAAAAAATAAAACTTAGATATCATTCACAGTTTGACTGTGATTTAAAAACACCATAGAAAAACAACTAGCAGAACTAATGTCATTTTCAAGCATTATTAAAGACAAGTAAACACTCATATAAACACTGCTAATAAAAAATGAGCAATCACAACAAAATAGACACAACTGAACAAAGATACCACTGACATAAAGTGTTTTCAGGTGTTCAGGAACTGTAATCAAATGTAAAATAACACTGCACTTTATAAAATATACATTACAAATATAGTTGCAAAATTTATTCAGTGAAGAACGAGTGAATTTTCTCTCTGTCTTCTGTTGTTTGATTAGTGTTATTATAGAGACAGCAGGAATATTAGTGTTATTATAGAGATATATAGAATATTAGGCTGCTGTCCCTTTAAGAGTTGCCCAATATAGTTAGCCTACACATTTGATAGTTTTCACACAGAAAACAGTGAGTCGTCTCGCGCTTGAATGGTTTAAAGTCATATTGAAAAGCAAAGGAATCCATAAGAGGAATCGAAATGTTAATTGTATAACAAGTGTCCGATTCCTGACCTCGAGCAATTCTGGAATCAATTTTCAATTCCCAACCCTACGCAATTACAAATCTCTTCCCAAAACTCTTATGCAGAAGTGTTCTTTCCCACTTTTCTTATCTTCTAATCTTTATGCAACTAAAGCGTGTGTGATGAAAATGTCCTCCGAATACCTGCGACGGGGAATAAGACGTCGATCATCCCGAGTGTTCTCCCATATGTTCCCACACACTCCGAGGTGCACGGCACTTCCAGCGAAGAGCAAACGTCTCTTCCATTAGGGCGAAGAGATTTGTCATTATTTGTCCGCAAGCTCTCGCACGCCTGAAGTGCTCGGCTGAAGTGATTAGGTGTAGTCCTGCACACACACACACACACACACACACACACACACACACTCATTTCCGAACGGCGTTCCCGACTGGAATTACTCTCACACACTCATTTCAGGCTGACGCCGGCGCTCCTGTTCCGGCATGCAGAACCGCGGGAGAACCGACACCTGCCAGAACTCCTGATTACTGCTGAAACCAGACGAGCGCATTATTATGGGATGCTCCCGGATCCGATCGGGACTGGGGCTCGTGGTGTGTTCCGTCCGTGGGCAGGTGGAGGTGACTGATCGAGCTCTACGGTCCGGGTTCAGCGCCGGGCCTGTCACGACTCGCTCGCCTCGCTGCTCACGGAGGCCAGGCCCTGGATGTCCTCACACGTCTCACTCGTGTTAAGTGGAGATTATAATAAGGAGGGTGAAATGATTGCATGAGAGACAC
>NC_138738.1:42466712-42479212 GCF_965113295.1 Leuciscus leuciscus | reverse complement strand
TGTTCCACTACAAATTACTCAGAAATATTCCAGAGATTATTTCTCTAATCAAACTAAACATTTACCGTTTTAATCTATAATCAATGTATGGCTTTTTCCTGAGTCTTCAAAATCATTTTCTGTCCTCTTAGTGACATCATCCTACTGTACAGGAAGTGACATCATTCATGGTTGAACTGTCTGTCAATGAGCAGAGACCAGCTTTAACTCTTTATTTATTGTATTACTATGTTATTACTATGGTAAATTGAAGGCTTATTTAATCCAGCGTTTGGCGTTTGACTAGGTCTGAGAAGTGTGAGTGATCTTCTTGCTGTCATGTTGTGACGTTATGTTATGTGTCGATGTATTGTAGAGTTGTGTACTGTTTATGGACGGGGTTATGCACTTCGGTCCATTCTAATGGTTTTGCAAGTGCTTTATAAATAAAAGTTGAGTTGAGTTTATTTGCATCCGGATCTCAATCTAAATAAATCGGTGAAAGATTCACTTGGAAAGAATTTTCACTCTGAAATTGTTAGTACATTTCACAAATAATTACAAAGAAATGTTTGTATAAATAATGAAGTTTTAGCTGAAGATCTACCCTAGAAATACCTCCTTAATTTATGACTCGAGGAGATTTATTTTTACAGTTTAAAAGGCTTTAAAAATGATATAATGAATAGAAAATAAAGAGGTAAAGAGCAGTTTGTGAGGCGAGCATCAAAAGTGTGATTATTTCAATTGTTCTCTCTGCATAAAGAGTCGATAGAACGTTGAGTTTGAACCCGAAACAGATTGAGATCTCCCATTCAAGCTGACACACATTGCTAAAGATGCCAATGGTAATTAATTAGCATCTCGTTTGAAGGCGGAGCAACAGTAAGTGTGTGAGCCTCAGGCCAGCCGTGTGTGAGCCGCATCGGGTCAGAGCTCGAGTGCTGATCTACAGACACGAGAAGGCGTTCTGACTCTCATATGTCCGTGCTTCATCTCGGGTTCACTCGCTAGCGCTGGAAGCTGCACAGACGCGGCCGCAGAAAACAACAAACTCACAGAACCGTGTCGCACTGATCACAGCTGAGGATCACACACAAACACTAGTGACGTGTGGAGACTACCTCACTGAACACTCCTGTCACACTCCAGCTGACACACACACACACGTTATAGCAATCTTCTGCTAACTTATGAAAACGTTATTTATGAATGTTCTCTGAATGTTCACAATGTTTTGAAAACGTGTTGGTAACACTTTATTTTACTGTGCCCGTGTTACACGTTACATGTGCTTACTGTAGTATTAACAGTAAATTATGCATAACCTAACCCTAACCTTAATTATATAGTAATACATATTGTTAAATAATATTTTTCAGTACTTAAATATCGATACACTGTAACACTGACATTAAAATAAAGTGGGTAACACTTTATTTTAGTGTCCTTGTTACATATGATACATGTACTTACAATAGTAATAACAGTAAATTATGCATAATTAAATGCAACTAACCCTCAACCAAACCCTAATCCTCCCCTAACCCTAAATTAAGCACATGTAGTTGCTTAATATAACTCAGTACTTAAATATATAATTACACTGTAACAATGACACCTTAAAATAAAGTGTAACCAACATTTTATGTGAACATTCCATTGTATAATTTTTTTAACATTATGGGAATTACTTTTGAATGTTCTCTGAACGTTCTGAAACAAGTATTAACATTTAGAAACCGGTAGACGAACTTCCAACTAAAAGTTCCATAAACTATGTAAATTTACACTAAATATCAACTAACTAAAACAAAACTAAAAAGATATAAAACAGTAGCACTTAAATAAATGTTAGCATACGGAAGAAAATAAATGTTTTGATTAAGTTTCAGGGCTCGATTGCAATCTCATCAGTCGATTACTAGAGCTCGAACTCATCAGTCGATTAATAGAGCTCAAACTCATCAGTCGATTACTAGAGCTCAAACTCATCAGTCGATTACTAGAGCTCTAACTCATCAGTCGATTAATAGAGCTCAAACTCATCAGTCGATTACTAGAGCTCGAACTCATCAGTCGATTAATAGAGCTCAAACTCATCAGTCGATTACTAGAGCTCAAACTCATCAGTCGATGACTAGAGCTCGAACTCATCAGTCGATTAATAGAGCTCAAACTCATCAGTCGATGACTAGAGCTCAAACTCATCAGTCGATTACTAGAGCTCTAACTCATCAGTCGATTAATAGAGCTCAAACTCATCAGTCGATTACTAGAGCTCGAACTCATCAGTCGATTACTAGAGCTCGAACTCATCAGTCGATTACTAGAGCTCAAACTCATCAGTCGAGCTCTAACTCATCAGTCGATTACTACTCATCAGTCGATTACTAGAGCTCAAACTCATCAGTCGATTACTAGAGCTCAAACTCATCAGTCGAGCTCTAACTCATCAGTCGATTAATAGAGCTCAAACTCATCAGTCGATTACTAGAGCTCAAACTCATCAGTCGAGCTCTAACTCATCAGTCGATTACTAGAGCTCAAACTCATCAGTCGAAATCTAACTCATCAGTCGATTACTAGAGCTCAAACTCATCAGTCGATTACTAGAGCTCAAACTCATCAGTCGATTACTAGAGCTCTAACTCATCAGTCGAGCTCTAACTCATCAGTCGATTACTAGAGCTCTAACTCATCAGTCGATGACTAGAGCTCAAACTCATCAGTCGATTACTAGAGCTCAAACTCATCAGTCGATTACTAGAGCTCAAACTCATCAGTCGATTACTAGAGCTCAAACTCATCAGTCGATCTGCTCGAGCTCAAACTCATCAGTCGATCTGCTCGAGCTCAAACTCATCAGTCGATTACTAGAGCTCAAACTCATCAGTCGATTACTAGAGCTCAAACTCATCAGTCGATTACTAGAGCTCAAACTCATCAGTCGATTACTAGAGCTCTAACTCATCAGTCGATTACTAGAGCTCAAACTCATCAGTCGATTACTAGAGCTCAAACTCATCAGTCGAGCTCTAACTCATCAGTCGATTACTAGAGCTCAAACTCATCAGTCGATTACTAGAGCTCAAACTCATCAGTCGATTACTAGAGCTCTAACTCATCAGTCGAAATCTAACTCATCAGTCGATTACTAGAGCTCAAACTCATCAGTCGATTACTAGAGCTCAAACTCATCAGTCGATTACTAGAGCTCTAACTCATCAGTCGATTACTAGAGCTCAAACTCATCAGTCGATTACTAGAGCTCAAACTCATCAGTCGATTACTAGAGCTCTAACTCATCAGTCGATTACTAGAGCTCAAACTCATCAGTCTATTACTAGAGCTCTAACTCATCAGTCGATTACTAGAGCTCAAACTCATCAGTCGAGCTCTAACTCATCAGTCGATTACTAGAGCTCTAACTCATCAGTCGATGACGAGCTCAAACTCATCAGTCGATTACTAGAGCTCAAACTCATCAGTCGATCTGCTCGAGCTCAAACTCATCAGTCGATCTGCTCGAGCTCAAACTCATCAGTCGATGACGAGCTCAAACTCATCAGTCGATTACTAGAGCTCAAACTCATCAGTCGATTACTAGAGCTCAAACTCATCAGTCGATTACTAGAGCTCAAACTCATCAGTCGATCTGCTCGAGCTCAAACTCATCAGTCGATCTGCTCGAGCTCAAACTCATCAGTCGATTACTAGAGCTCAAACTCATCAGTCGATTACTAGAGCTCAAACTCATCAGTCGATTACTAGAGCTCAAACTCATCAGTCGATTACTAGAGCTCTAACTCATCAGTCGATTACTAGAGCTCAAACTCATCAGTCGATTACTAGAGCTCAAACTCATCAGTCGATTACTAGAGCTCAAACTCATCAGTCGATTACTAGAACTCAAACTCATCAGTCGATCTGCTCGAGCTCAAACTCATCAGTCGATCTGCTCGAGCTCAAACTCATCAGTCGATTACTAGAGCTCAAACTCATCAGTCGATTACTAGAGCTCAAACTCATCAGTCGATTACTAGAGCTCAAACTCATCAGTCGATTACTAGAGCTCTAACTCATCAGTCGATTACTAGAGCTCAAACTCATCAGTCGATTACTAGAGCTCAAACTCATCAGTCGATTACTAGAGCTCAAACTCATCAGTCGATTACTAGAGCTCAAACTCATCAGTCGATTACTAGAGCTCAAACTCATCAGTCGATTACTAGAGCTCAAACTCATCAGTCGATTACTAGAGCTCTAACTCATCAGTCGAGCTCTAACTCATCAGTCGATTACTAGAGCTCTAACTCATCAGTCGATTACTAGAGCTCAAACTCATCAGTCGAGCTCTAACTCATCAGTCGATTACTAGAGCTCAAACTCATCAGTCGATTACTAGAGCTCAAACTCATCAGTCGAGCTCGAACTCATCAGTCGATTACTAGAGCTCAAACTCATCAGTCGATTACTAGAGCTCAAACTCATCAGTCAATCTGTTCGAGCTCAAACTCATCAGTCGATTACTAGAGCTCAAACTCATCAGTCGATTACTAGAGCTCAAACTCATCAGTCGATTACTAGAGCTCTAACTCATCAGTCGATTACTACTCATCAGTCGATTACTAGAGCTCAAACTCATCAGTCGATTATTAGAGCTCTAACTCATAAGTCGATTACTAGAGCTCAAACTCATCAGTCGAGCTCTAACTCATCAGTCGATTACTAGAGCTCAAACTCATCAGTCGATTACTAGAGCTCTAACTCATCAGTCGATTACTACTCATCAGTCGATTACTAGAGCTCAAACTCATCAGTCGATTATTAGAGCTCTAACTCATAAGTCGATTACTAGAGCTCAAACTCATCAGTCGAGCTCTAACTCATCAGTCGACTACTAGAGCTCAAACTCATCAGTCGATTACTAGAGCTCAAACTCATCAGTCGATTACTAGAGCTCAAACTCATCAGTCGATTACTAGAGCTCTAACTCATCAGTCGATTACTAGAGCTCAAACTCATCAGTCGATTACTAGAGCTCTAACTCATCAGTCGATTACTAGAGCTCAAACTCATCAGTCGAGCTCAAACTCATCAGTCGATTACTAGAGCTCAAACTCATCAGTCGATTACTAGAGCTCTAACTCATCAGTCGATTACTAGAGCTCTAACTCATCAGTCGATCTGCTCGAGCTCGAAACAAATTCATTTAGATTGGATTGAAAGGTGAATAAACCACATGACATGAAATAATCCGATCAACAGGGAAAAAAATAAGTTAATTTATGTTAATTTTGCTTCAGCATCTCACACACAATACATGTAATGCTCTTGTAAATTAATATGTGAATCGGATTGCAACATTTAAACAAAGTTCTGAATCTGAAATCAGATCACAATTATTTGGACTGACGAAAATTAGTGCATGAAAACTGTCAATTTACATAAATTCACATAATCAATCGTTGTTTACAGTAAATGAACGGTAATCGTTAAGATTAAGTTCTTCAATCCGTTACTCATCGCATCTCTTTATCTAGCGCAGGTCTCGAACATCACAGAGGGACGTTGACATGATGCTTCGCTAAAGCAATATGAATAAATTATTATCGATTGTTGATTAATCGTTAGCATTTTTAATGTAAACATTCCTAATGTAAACATTCCTAATGTTTCTGAAAGAGTTTTCTATCCTTTAAACTCATCAGCGGTGTCTAACTGCATTCTTTTCAACATTGATTGAACATTCGACCCGTGACTGAAGACGAACACCTCCGCCTGTGTGTGTGTGTGTGTGTGTGTGTGTGTGTGTTTGTTTTCTGGCCTGGATCTGCAGTGTAAACGGACTGAACCTCGTCCAGCGCTGGAGATTATTAAAGGTATTATCTCGACCTCCAGGAGGGATTCGCTACAGGAGAGAGTCGACCTGCTCTTATTGTACCTGACACACACACACACACACACACACACACACACGCACACACGCAGATACTCGCCAAACACCTCTAATCCGCTGTCAAACCCTATTTATGCCTCACACACACACACACACGCTTTATAGTCCCTCAGGTCCAGCAATTACAGCCACAGGAATCACACGGGCCAGAAACACAGCAAGGCCTTCAGAGGAGATAACATGACACACACACACACACACACACACACACACACACACACACACACACACACACACACACACACACACACACACACACACTCCAGCTTCTGCTTCTGTTTCTCAGACAGAAGAACCGTAGATGCACATGTGCGAAACACACGTCTCTGTATCTAAACACTGATCAGATGTGCGGGTCGGTGTTCATGTTTCTGAGTCTCTTCTGCTCATCAAACCTGCATTTATTTGATAAAAAAAAATACAGTAAAAACTGTGAAATATGATTCCAGTGTAAAACAGCTGTTTTCTATGTGAGTATATATAGTAGACTAATATGATGATTTGATGCTCAAGAAACATTATTATCATTGTTGAAAACAAGTTCATATTTCTGTGGAAAGTTCTGATGAACAGAAAGTTCAAAAGAACAGCAATTATTTGAAATAGAATCTTTTGTAACATTATAAGTGTCATTACTGTCACTTGTATCAACGTAATGTGTCCTTGATGAATGCATTTTTTTATTTCTTTTTAAAAAAAAGGTCACTGACCGCAAACTCTAGGAGTCTGTGAAGCTCCACACACTGAGAACATGCAGATGACGGGAAGTATCAGTGAACTTTCTTCAATTACACTTTATTTGATTTCTTTTCTGTCGGTAGTTGTACAGTAAAGATCAGCGTGACTGTAGTGTAGAGTCACACACTCCACTGAAGAAAGCCAGTCATGTTCTCTATTCCTACAACTATTCATTTAAGGCAAGACTGAGCCGAATCAAGAGAAGAATTTGCCCAACTCAACCACAAGCGTAAAGGCTGAGAGTGTGTGTGTGTGTGTGTGTGTGTGTGTGTGTGTGTGTGTGTGTGTGTGTGTGTGTGTGTGTGTGTGTGTGTGTGTGTGTGTGTGTGTGTGACCACATGATCTCGATGTGCGGTGTTTATTGGTTCCAGACTCCGCTCCTCTTCCTCAATGACAGGAGAAACTCTCGCTTCTGTGACTCATCAAATCATAAAACACTAAAAAGACAAATGTGTGAAGATCCCGACCGGCGCTCATAAAGACTTATTTTATTTTATTCCATTTCTCACACGCAGGCGTTCAGCGTCCAGCGAGCTGTTATGGGTGTGTAAAATAAATTATAGCTTTATTGTAAAGATACAGGCACTTTAGAAGAGGCGTCCAAATGGATTCGGCGTGTTTATGGGACTGTTGTCCTGGGAAGTAAAAGGTATCAATTAAATGACAAATGCAGCGTGTAGTTGTGTGTGTGTGTGAGTGTGTGTGTGTGTGTGTGTGTGTGTGTGTGTGTGTGTGTGTGTGTGTGTGTGTGTGTGTGTGTGTGTGTGTGTGTGTGTGTGTGTGTGTGTGTGTGTGTGTGAGTGTGTGAGTGTGTGTGTGTGTGTGTGTGTTTGGCATTGGTCTCATGCCCTCAGTTTAAATGTGAAATTCAGCACATGCAGATTTCAGCACTCAGCAAACTCATGAGGGTCAGTCCAGACATGGCGGTCCAGATGGGTATGGATGTCTCACACACACACACACACACACACACACACACACACACACACACACACACACACACCCACACACACACACACACACACACACACACACACACACACATACATATACATACACACACATATACATACACACACACACACATACATATACATACACACAGACACAGACACACACACACACACACACACACACACACACACACACACACACAGACTCGATCAGTCTCCTGTACATCACCATCTGACCATCGACCGGCTGATATCTGAACTTAGAGATGAATATCAACACAATCATTTGATTTAAAATTTCAGACCCAGATTAATATACAGCTGTAGATTAAATTCATATTTGCAATATTAGTACAGTGTGTGATCCTATAGACTGAGTAGCCCAAAACATTTGATGACAAAGGGCCAAAGATCGAACACAACTGAGGCTGAAATATTATATTTGCGTATATTTTGTTATTTGCAAGTTTAAAAACGTCTAATTAGTTAATATGCTCTACATTTAAATGCAAAAAAAAATATATATATATATAATTTTATAAAGTAGAAACAGGGTTATTGCCATTAGCACAAACTAAAACCATTGAAACATCTTTGTTACTTGAAATAAAATAAACGTGAACATAAAAAAAAATATGTTTCAGTAAGTTTCCAAGACAATTCCATTTAATTTACTAAAGTACTAAAATAACTCAAACTAAAATTAAAATTACAAAAATTTTAATTACAATAAAAACAGGAAATGAAAGTAAAAATCTGCCAAAATATTAATAAAAACTATAGTATATTAATCAGTAGCGTAGCCAGAAAAGAGACTCTGGGTGTGCATCTGAAAATCTGGGTGTGCCACATTTATTGTCAGATTAGGCCATCCTTAAAAATATTCTTGTTTGCCGTAACCCGACCGACCCTGTCAATTTAGGACCGACCCAATTATTTTATCTTTTCCCCTTTTAGTCCGACCGACTTGCCGGTTGTAAACTTGCGTTAAGACCGACCGACCGATTTTTTAAATTATTTTTTTACTCTTCAAACAACTAATGCAAATGCAATAAAATTATATTAATTATATTTTAGTAAGTAATGTGTAAATAAATTGCCCATAGGCCTACATACAAACATAGGCTACGTTCTTTATTTTAAATAATTATCACCCTACGTCACACGGCGTCACGCAGGTTCTACTGCGCATGTCGGGACCAAAAGTGGTCAAAAAAATACGCGGAGAACATTCCGAAAATTAAATATAAACTCAAATATATATAATTTTTTTTTTAAATCGAGCTATTAGTATTATTCTTATCCGTATCCATGTAATGATCAGCTGTTAAACGGGTCTTTCTGCAACCACGATGCGTGCGCATCCCGGATGTTTACAAATCTATAATTGGACCTGTGTCGCGGTGTGAGAAGGCAGAATCGCGACACACCCCTTCCAACTCCCAGAGTTATCCTTCCCGTCCAGATCCAATGCTACCACATCTTTACATTACTATTGTGCAGTTCCAGCGTTATGGACGTGACATTTGCAGTCAAAACTTGAAATATAAATTATCAGAAAATGCGTTTAATACTAATATATTGAAACGTATGTTTATACATCCATACTCCCTTAATAAAGGAGTCCAGACATTAGAACAATATCAGTATACACATGCGTTTTATATTTAATATGAGGGAAATACACTTGCGTTACTTTAAAATGTTCAGTGACGTCACAGAACTGCCAGATTCAAACTGCTTTCGCGCGTTGGTTGGCGCTGAGCCAGAGACGGATGCGCTCTGCGCTTGTCATAAATCACAACTAATATGCAGTGTTTTCAACTACATAATGTTTATTTTATGTTTCAGACATTTAAATACACATAAGTACTTGTAAAACAATACATCTGTAGTTTGTGAAATACACACTGATGTCTATGAAAGCAGCAAAAACAATCTATTCAAATGTAATTTGCCGACATGTTTTATATCAGACATATATAGATAGCGGAACTATAAAGTTTACTCTATTCTTCTCCCAGTTCAACAGCCACTTACTTTCATGTATTTCGGGAGAAACTGTGGAATTCAGGTGCTGTAAATCCGGCTGAACTGCAGCGCTCATCTCGTTATAGATCAAGATAATTGATAAAGGTTTTTTAAACGAAGAATCGGATTATCAGATAGTTGACATGGTAAGCAAGTTTGTGAATGTTTTTAATAAAAAAGGAAAAAGGAAATAAAACGAATAGCGATACATCTGTTAGTATAGTTATTGTGGCTGCGGTGTGTCACGTGACAACCATGACGCGTCGCCATGGAAACAAGGGGTCAGTTAAAATATTTTTGACTTACGCGTGAAAGGGTTGATTTAAAAAAATATATATGCTAGGTAAACAACAATAGCCCAAGTTTAGTAAAACATTTTTTATTGAGACTATAAAAAATAATTCTGCATCCATTTTTAGGTTACGTGGCTACGCCCCTGATATTAATGATATCCTAAAATATTTGTATTATGAATTAAATGTAGTGCGTAACACAGCTCTAAATGAATGAAAACATCCTGCAAAGTTTTAAATCTGAAAGTGCACCGTATATAAAGTTATTGTCTTTCAAAGGTAAGGGTCGACTCTGAGTCAATGAAATTAATCGTTTTTCAAACGAGTCATAAGCCGTTTCGTTGTGACATCAAGACGAAACATTAGCATATTGCCCGCCCACTGATAGCGCGCGCAGACACCCGGGAAAACTCCAACCTCAAACCAGCAGCTGATCCCTGCGGACACTGGAGAGCATCATGTCCAGGAGACGCTCTGCTCTATAATGTGAAGGTAAAGCCAGTGTTTTCACTGCCCAAGGACGAGCATGTGGAGAATCAGAGGTTAAAGTTCATCTTTACCACGGTATCACAGCAGTATAATCCTACACTTTTGCTGTGTTCCCTTTATTTCACTGACGACTGCTTCTCAAATCTCGGAGTTCAGTGCAGGATTCACAAACCGCTTGCTCTTGAAAGATGGTGTTCAAAATACTTAGAATTGAGTTGTATATTGTGTAGGTCTCCGGCTAACTGGCTAACTCACGTTATCACTGTCTTACTGATATACTTCTGCTGATCAGCTGTGGGCCACGATTACTTATAACTGTGTCTATTAATGCAGATCGTCTGTCGTTCTCACTACTGTGAGGAAATATTTGTTTTACCAACGTTTATGTTACATCAGGTCATTCACGCTAGAGCTCGGCTAATGCATACATGCACTGTTATTGATACAGTTTCCACGTGTTCACCGCAATATATTAGAAAAATACTCGGTAAATAAATGAGTACAAGTAAAATAATGGGTTTGTTGATGGACATGCACTTTTTAATGCTGATGGTGAGGAATTACAGTTGCAGCATCTCATAATGTTCCTCAGACTGAGTAGCGTATCACTGAGTCCTGCTCGAGTCGTCCTGATGGAGGTTCGGGTTCACTGAGAAACACTGAGTCCTGCTGGAGTCGTCCTGATGGAGGTTCAGGTTCTCTGAGAAACACTGAGTCCTGCTCGAGTCGTCCTGATGGAGGTTCGGGTTCACTGAGAAACACTGAGTCCTGCTGGAGTCGTCCTGATGGAGGTTCGGGTTCACTGAGAAACACTGAGTCCTGCTCGAGTCATCCTGATGGAGGTTCGGGTTCACTGAGAAACACTGAGTCCTGCTGGAGTCGTCCTGATGGAGGTTCGGGTTCACTGAGAAACACTGAGTCCTGCTCGAGTCGTCCTGATGGAGGTTCGGGTTCACTGAGAAACACTGAGTCCTGCTCGAGTCGTCCTGATGGAGGTTCGGGTTCACTGAGAAACACTGAGTCCTGCTCGAGTCATCCTGATGGAGGTTCGGGTTCACTGAGAAACACTGAGTCCTGCTGGAGTCGTCCTGATGGAGGTTCGGGTTCACTGAGAAACACTGAGTCCTGCTGGAGTCGTCCTGATGGAGGTTCGGGTTCACTGAGAAACACTGAGTCCTGCTGGAGTCGTCCTGATGGAGGTTCGGGTTCACTGAGAAACACTGAGTCCTGCTGGAGTCGTCCTGATGGAGGTTCGGGTTCACTGAGAAACACTGAGTCCTGCTCGAGTCGTCCTGATGGAGATTCGGGTTCACTGAGAAACACTGAGTCCTGCTCGAGTCATCCTGATGGAGTCGTCCTGATGGAGTCGTCCTGATGGAGGTTCGGGTTCACTGAGAAACACTGAGTCCTGCTGGAGTCGTCCTGATGGAGGTTCGGGTTCACTGAGAAACACTGAGTCCTGCTCGAGTCATCCTGATGGAGTCGTCCTGATGGAGTCGTCCTGATGGAGGTTCGGGTTCACTGAGAAACACTGAGTCCTGCTGGAGTCGTCCTGATGGAGGTTCGGGTTCACTGAGAAACACTGAGTCCTGCTCGAGTCGTCCTGATGGAGGTTCGGGTTCACTGAGAAACACTGAGTCCTGCTGGAGTCGTCCTGATGGAGGTTCAGGTTCACTGAGAAACACTGAGTCCTGCTGGAGTCGTCCTGATGGAGGTTCAGGTTCACTGAGAAACACTGAGTCCTGCTCGAGTCGTCCTGATGGAGGTTCAGGTTCACTAAGAAACACTGAGTCCTGCTGGAGTCGTCCTGATGGAGGTTCGGGTTCACTGAGAAACACTGAGTCCTGCTCGAGTCGTCCTGATGGAGGTTCAGGTTCTCTGAGAAACACTGAGTCCTGCTGGAGTCGTCCTGATGGAGGTTCGGGTTCACTGAGAAACACTGAGTCCTGCTCGAGTCGTCCTGATGGAGGTTCGGGTTCACTGAGAAACACTGAGTCCTGCTCGAGTCGTCCTGATGGAGGTTCAGGTTCTCTGAGAAACACTGAGTCCTGCTGG
>NC_138738.1:42441712-42461712 GCF_965113295.1 Leuciscus leuciscus | reverse complement strand
AACTCATAGATCTCAACATGAACTCAATGCTCCACATTAGTTTCATAACTCTAGACTCTCACTGGATGACGACTAGAGACGCATTAGTGTCTGTTTATCCTGAGGAGGTTTAGGAGGAAGATCTGAGACGGTCGTGAGAATGAAGACATATGACTGATGTCTCCTGAGATGCAGAGAAACACACACACCTGTGTGTCTGTAGGAGGATGATGATGCGGGTCAGCACACACACACACACACACACACACACACACACACACACACACACACACACACACACACACACACACATACTAATTAGGAGGTCATTGAAGTGTTCGTCTGTCGTTCTGACGGATATAATGTGACACTTCACGTCTCTGTGGAGCGACAGACACAAACACACGGGACGAGGAAAGACGGGATTTACAAACTCCCAGTTCAAAGGCTTTGAGTTAATTAGTTTCTTCATAATCTGACGATACGCTGATACATTGTGTACAAACACACACACTCTCACTCTCACTCTCACACACACACACACACACACACACACACACACACACACACACACACACACACACACACACACACTCCCTCACACACACACACACACACACACACACACACACACACACACACACACACTAGCCTGATATATTATTTGATATAAATATGATAAATTGTAAAATTGTAATGTACATAAAATAAAGACTATTATTAGGATGTTAAAGGTTTGATTAACTACAGTACATGATTTCCATAATGCAAAAAAGTGAAAGATGAAACTAAACACTCTTACCATTCATAACTCGAATCATTCATCAAAGCTGCATTTAACAGTGAAATATTATTAGTTATTATTATTATCAGTGTAAATCATCTGTTTTCTATGTGAATATATAGTAAAGTGTAATTTATTCCTGTGATCAAAGCTGAATTTTCAGCATCATTACTCCAGTCTTCAGTGTCACATGATCCTTCACAAATCACTCTAATATGATGATTTGATGATCAGGAAACATTTATGATTATTATCAGTGTTGAACTCAGTTGAGCTGCTTCAGATTTCAGGATTATTTGATGAATAGAAAGTTCAAAAGAACAGCATTTATTTAAAATAGAATCTTTTGTGTCATTATAAATGTCTTTATTGTCACTGTTATACTGTCTTTAATGTTGCCTTTAAAAATTACTCGGATATGATTATGGTTAATTGCAATGAAAATAATGTCACAATGCAAAAAAAGCTTAATGGTCTTAAACATTTATTTTATTTTATTTTTTTATAATTTTTTTTGCAAATATGATCACATTTACTAATTTCATTAATTTACATTATTTATATATATAAACTAAAATGTAAAATATAATTGACCTTTTTCTATTGATTTATTATTATTGATCTGAATTATGAGCAGTTTCCGTGGGAGTCTGCACTTGCCCCGCATGTGACAAAAGAATACAACAAGAACATTTATTTGTTTTGTGAAAACTTTGTTAGTTTGTACAGTTGATCCGAGATTCATAACAAGAGCAACACGTTAATCTGAGATGTTCTTATTAGAAACTGAAGGTGTTCGACACACACACACACACACACACACACACACACACACACACACACACACACACACACTCCGAGCGGAGGGAGCTGTCAGTAATCTCTTTATCACTGAATCATGGGGTGTGTGTGTAATATGTTGAGCTCAGTGGGAGCAGACGAGTGTTAAAGCGGTTACCTGCGCTGATCACACATTTATCAACATCATTTTAGCGGCGAGACCTGCTCTGCTAACAGCTTCCTATCGCGGAAAGGGCATCGTAATGAATTATTGTTTTGCAGCTGGCTGGAAAATTGTACTTTCTTGTGAGCGGTGAGAGCAATAAATCACAGGAGCACATCAGCTTGTGGAGGAGTTTCAGTCTCCGCTGACCGCACATCACACACACATCACACACACACACATCACACACACACACACACACACACACACACACACACACACACACACACACACACACACACACACACACACACACACACACACACACACACACACACACACACACACACACACACACACACACACACACATCACACACACACACACATCACACACACACATCACACACACACTGAGAAAACAACTACGGTACATTTACGGTAAATTTACTGGTTGCCTGAAATTTACCGTAAAAAAATACGGTAGCAACATTTTAGGTTTTACATACTTAAATTTACAGTAAAAAAACCTGTATTTCATTATCTGATATAATGTTAATTTACCAATCTATCAAAGTACTGATATCTGTTTTATAACATAGTAATACACTGATGAGAGTCACATGATCAATCAAATAACAAAAACTTTCTGTTACATGTTTTACTGTTAAAATCATTTCTACCAGAAAGACTCGGGAGATAAAATGATATAACAAGAGTAAATTTATTAATAGCTCAGCAAGCATAAATTTTATAAAGTCTTTGGCGTAGGCCCCGTCCTTAGCAAGCAATGTGAGGGTAACGGAATCTGCAAATCCCGCCTGAAGACGAAGGCAGGGGCGAGGCTGACCCCCTGGAGGTAAAGGAAGGGACCATCCTGGAGGTGGTGGGGAGGATGGAGGGAAAGGACCATCTTGGAGGTGGTTGGGGAGGATGGAGGTAATTGGCGCCGTCAGTATCTGCGAACTCAGACGAATGTAAGTACCATTCTTTTATACTGAGAGTGTTAACACATGATTGGTTAGAAGTGAGTTAATTCATGATGCGCTGATTGAGTTTTCCTGGCAGAACTTAATGCTAAGCTTACATGATCAATTTTGACAGTGCAGAGACGGAGCGGCCCCTGAGTTTCTGTTTTCTGTGAGAACGGTGTGTGTTAGCGGCCCCTAAGTTACTAACTAATGATCTTTACAACGGAAGTGAATCAATCAAAACTAACTTTATCTGGACAATAACTTTATTCTAGATCTGCTGTAAAGCCTAAACACTCTCTGTTACTGTAATCTCCTGTTATCACTGTAAAGCTGCTTCTGTATAATTAAAGCGCTGTATAAATGAAGGTGTCTTGACCTGATCTTATGTGTTTGTTCACAGATCTTCAAACACACTCATTACCTGTGTAACGTCTGGCTGTCGCACACACTCAGTTCTGGTTTACGGCCTGTGTTCGGTGTGTTTGCGCAGTGAAGGCCTAACCTGACGGGAGTGTGTGCGACAGCCAGACGTTACACAGGTAATGAGTGTGTTTATCCGACACGGCACAAGGTGGGAGAAGCGTTTCATCAGACATCAGATCAAAGCTCTCCTCGATCTATTCCCTCTCGCTCCACGGAAACAAAGTGCTTTCCTGGGATGTGCGTGAGATGAAAGCGATCGTTCGTCAGTCGTATCTGATGCCGGAGAACATTACAGCATTATTCCTGCTATCTGTAGGTGAGCAGCGCCTCTCTCTCTCTGCAGGAGTCCAGACCTCAGATAACACACACTCGACGGACGAGACGGGGAACGGGAACGGGCAGCATTTCTCTTCACTGGCATCATAATCTTCTTGAATTACAGCAGTTCCAGAAACTCTTCGTGAAGCGGCTCGTCTGGTCACATTACTCACTGTATTAATATATATGTCCTTATGATGAATCAAGCATTATCATAACAACAATTCTGCTTGTAATTAAAGCGATGCGCTCCAATCTGATTGGCTGGTTGTATAGAGAATATACTATATCAATGTAAACAAATGAGAGGTTTACACTGAAAGTGAATGATTTCTGCTGAAAATCACTGTCGTTCTAGAAATAAATATTACGTAAAAATAAATCTATCAAAAAAAACAAAAAACATAACATGTATAATAATTAGAGACAAAATGCTGGTTTGTAGTTTTTGTAAATTGTTAAATTAATAAAATATTATATATATATATATATATATATATATATATATATATAAATAAAATAAAGAAGTAAAATTCAATTCAATTCAATTCAAATTTATTTGTATAGCACTTTTCACAATACTAGTTGTCTCAAAGCAGCTTTACAGAAAGTGCATTTCAGAAATGTACATAGAAAAATACAGTTAGTTAATCATGCATTAATTTAGGGCATAACATATCGCCGGCGTCGAGTCGTCTCCTCACGGGCGTGGAGTCGTCTCCTCACGGGCTTCGAGTCGTCTCTGCATGGGTGTTGGGGCATCTGAAGTTCCGTTAAATACCCAGGAGCTAAACCATTTAGGGCTTTATAGGTCATTACAGTTTTTTACGATTGCTATGACAGATTTTTCAATACATTTAACAATTTTCCAAAACTCTTAACACAGTTAGCACTACATCCGTCTGTGTAAGCTAAGCTATTAACACATTTCTTGTTGCTTTAACACAAAATGCATACAGTTAACACAAATTTAAAATGCTTGAACTTCTTTTACACACAAGCTCAAACAAGACCAAAACAATGGATTTTTACTGCCAAATTTACCAATGCTTTAACTCTGTATGTCAGAACAGATAACACCATGTTCTAAACCTAACCTTACAGGCTAAAGTCAAGGTAAACAGCTGTTTATATTGTGAACTGAAACACAAATATATCCCCTGTATTTTATTCTATTCTTACTGAGAAACAGCTGATTGAATTATGCAAATAATTAGAAGATGACTCTTTTTTTTTTTTTTTTTTTGGTGCCTTTTCTGTTCGTATATTTTGTATTTTCACATTATTCCATTGCTAGTGAGAAACAGCTGATTGAAGTTATGCAAATATGGGACAATGTGGCATTCCACCATTCCCGTCTAGTCACAGACTGGTTTGACGCCCATCAGAGGATGATGTCCACTTTCCTTGCCCCTTACTTCCCTTTCCTCAACCCCATTGAGGAGCTTTCTCAGCCTTGAGATGAAAGGTTTTTGACCATAGTCCACAGGACCAAATGTCCCTCCTGTATGCAAAAGATGCTGCATACCAAGACATCACAGCTGAACACTACCAGGATAAGGCATGTTACTGTAAAAGATTCTTCCCAAGATGCCTTGCCAGGGAAGATACAGATGGTGGACAACCAGAATGAGACTTTTACCGCCGCCGTTCCCGCGGCGGCAAAATTGGGATGTGTATTTGCTGCCTTTTACCGCTGAGTGGCGCTGTAATCACAGACTTTGAAAAGTGTCAGTTTATTCTCTTTATGACGTAATCTGCCGCGGCAGTAATCTGAGCTGAGGTCACAGATAAATTCAAGATAAATATTGTGGTTAAACGAATTCAAATTCATTCAATTTAAACAAAGTAGACACACGTTAACATTGTGTGCCCAGTTTTTCTATAATTTAGAAAGGCTATGTCAATAGGTTACTTGTCATTTACTTCGTGTTATTTTAATGTGTTTGTAGATTTATTAACTGAAACATAACAGTGAAATAAATTAAAATAATTTACCGTAAAATTAAAACATTTTCAGGACTTGCAGTTACTAACCGATGTTAGTTGGTTGAAGCATTCTTTGTTATATTCAGAATTAAATAGGCTTACATGTTGTTATGATTATCAATTGAATTCTTTAATAAATAAATCAACCACAATGCCTATTACTGCCGCAGCAAAAATAAACCAGTCGAATTTCAAAGTCGTTCGCGAAATGGCTATACCGGGTGGCGCAAGTGACAGGGCAAAACAGCAGCAACTGCGGCATTTTAAAAGGTAAGTTTCCTATCTGTTTATTAAAAAAAAAAAATAATAAAAAAAAAAAGACTTTTAGGGAGCGATAGCTCAGGTGATAGCTCAGTCTATCTTCTGATAGCTCAGACGATAGCTCTGTGGTCAATGCATTAACAATAGCCTCTCGGAACTTCAAGCGATCTGAGATCGAATCTCAGTGTAGCCGACAGTGTTTATGTTTTTCCGTTCTTGATGCTTAAATATGCATCTGTTTATTAAAGTCAATCATCTTGTTTAATGATCAATTGTACATTACAACATAAATTTGCTACATTCCAGTTGAGCCGCTGCAAAGACGACACATCTGATGAAGGAAGACTGTCAGCCGATCGCACCAGAAAATGAAGATGATGAAGCTCGTCTTTAATCTGCTCCAGGGCCGGCGCGTCCATATAGGCGAACTAGGCAATTGCCTAGAGCGGCACTTTTGTAAGGGCGGCAAAATGTGTGCCAATCGGGAATGAACAATTCACAAAATAGGCTATATGATTTGCTGAGCTGCCGCTGCGCCGCCCTGCGCCGCCCCGCGCCGCCCCGCCCCCTGCTCTCACGAGTCATGACTCATGACTGAGTAATGGGAAGTTCGGATAATTTTACTGACTCTCTTGTTCGATCTCGTTCATAAAAATGAACGAATCTTTATTTGAGTCATTTCGTTAATTTAAGTGGCTTTAAATGTTACACAGCCAAAATCCCCGATCACATCCACCTACGCATAGTATACCGGTATGTATATATTTGCTTCCTCTTGGCCTAAAGTGTTCCTGCAACGGGAGTGTTCTCTGGCTAGAGCGCAGAACAGCGGAGTTTGTATGGACAGAAGTGCATGCCTGAGCTTGTGTTTTGGGTTAAGCTGCGTTGCTTTGACATTGTGGAAAATATAACAATAGAAAAAATATAGGCAATTAGCATTTTTACCCATTATTATCAATCTAAATTAATCTCGATTTTAATTTAACTTAATTTCGTTTTTCTTTATGTAAATTTCGTTTTTCTTTATTTAAATTTCGTTTTACTTTATTTAAATTTCGTTTTTTCTTTATTTAAATTTTAAATTTTGTTTTTTCTTTATTTAAATGTTTTTTTTTCTTTATTTAAATTTCGTTTTTTCTTTATTTAAATTTTACATTTAGTTTTTTTCTTTATTGAAATTTTGTTTTTCTTTATTGAAATTTTGTTTTTCTTAATTTAAATCTACCCTTTAATGTGTCAGTAATTTGTTAGTCAGAAAAATATAGACTACCTTAAAGTATTGCTTAATTTAACAGACATGTGTGTGTGCGTTTTATATTGCTAGTGCAGCGTGGATAGGGGCGTCACCACTTTTGAATAAGAAACAATATCAAGACTATAAAACTCCTCAAAAAACGCGCACACTCTCAAACCTGACTGCACATCACATTTTTGACTTTATTGATTCTGCTTTTATTCCGGAGTCCCTTTTATTTTATTGCTCCGGAGTCGCATATCAGTCACAAAATGCGCCACGAGGAAGAAAAAAACATATATAGCCTAAGTCGCACTGGACTAAGTCGCTTTTTTTTTTTGAAATGTATTTCTCTAAAGCGGCACTAAAAGAATGTTTTAAAACTTTCACAGAGACCTCAAACTTAAAGCACAAAGCCTGTCTTTAAATTTAAATTCGTTTTGTATTAATTGTATCTTAATTTTAATCGATGTTTCATCAACCAATTGTCTGGATTCAATAAATAAGAAGAATATATAAGCTATTAGAAAATAGATAATCAGGACACGGAGGCGCTGGCGAACCTGGAGCTCGTCTCATAAATGAACCGAAACTCACCGTGGGCCTATAAGGTAGCCTATTGCCTCACAGACCTGAGACATATAGATAGCTTGAAATGTCTACTTTTAAGCAGAACAATTCAAAACGAAAGAAAACAGACTGCGCTGCTTATGTAATTCGTATGAAATGTGCATTTCTCTCTGGCGCTGCGAAGATCGCGAGTCGTCAACTTCATCTGTCTAGCCGACAATGACATAAAAAATAACTGTTTTATTAGTAAACAATTAAAATGTCTCCTGCTATATTTTACATATTTGCCTGTTCCTTACAAAACACTGACAGTGGGGTTTTTGACGGGTTTTTTTTTTTTTTTTGAGCAGCTGCGGACAAATTCTTTCGACACACACACACACACAATATTACGTAACACTCTGCGCTTATGTTTTAAAAAGATAATTTAACATATAAATAAAAAAAAATTAAATAGCCCACTTAAAGTGTTTATTACAAATAAATGTCTAAATGCTAAAAATTAATACATTTTAATCAACAAACATATGCGTTGCATTTACAATTCTGTGAAAACAGAGGGTGCTGCAGCACCCCCACTTCCCGCGGCCCTGTTCGGACCAGCCCTAGGGGCGGCACAAATGTTTTTCGCCTAGAGCGGCAGAAGTGCACGCGCCGGCCCTGATCTGCTCAATTATTTTTTGTGTGTGTGTGTGAATCATTCACGAGATTGAGATGACTGACAGTTATACCCGGCCATAGCAACGGAAGACATTTTTCAAAACAGATCGAAGAAATCAGAAAAATACTTTCAATACAGTATTGCTTTCAATTAAAAAATAAACAATGAAAATGAAAATGTACAAGAAAAAGAAAATTAATTAAGTTTGAACACCCATCGCACATTTCAAGGTATGAATAAAGTGTCGGGACAGTTTTTTTATTTAAACAGGGTTGCATCGATAGAGTTTATTCCCTTTGTGATGCAAAATAAGAAACACAGACTCTTATTCTTGCAACATTTTACATTTCTATTGTCAAAGAAATTGCAGCTAAATTAAAACTGTACAAAACGAAAAAAGTTCAAAGCAACATAAATTAAGAACAGGCGTTTTTCTTTGCCTCTCTCGCGCTGGATATTTTTTTAGTAAGTTTGGTCTCCCTCACTGCGCGCGCGGGTCTCTCTCGAAATTAAGCATTTCAGTATGTCGCTGTGTGTCATCCACACAAATCACGAAAGAAAAAACTGTAACAAATAGCTTTTGTTCCTTCAAAGATACAACATGCCTTGCTGAATTCACCTTACAATAAAACGAGGTGGGTCGCGAATTAAAGAGCTCTGTATCTGCTAAATTGAAATTGTGTGTAGAAAACCTTTAAAAACCAATAAAACTACAATAGGCTATATAATTTAATAAGATATAGGGCCTAATGTACATAGGCTATGGACTTTTGGAGATTTTGAGATTAATCCTTAAAATAATTTTGCCTTTGCCTGCTCATCAGGCTGGCTCCGATCACTCTCCATATGAAAGACGGAACATTAACACCTCTGTCCTGCACCCCCACGATAAAGCTACTATTGCCTTCTCCAAACCCCCCACAGGCTAGCTGAGTTTGCAAAACAAAACAAAGAGTTTGCCACTCGTCGTGGTGTGCCAAAACACTTAATTATTAACTTCAATATTTCATTCAAAACAATCTCAAAATGCTTTGTGACATTTTGAAAAGCCGTGGATGCATTACTGCCACTGGAACCATGAACGCAACAGAATACTGGTTCTGATTTTATTGTTTGTCGTTTAAACGTCATATATATATATATATATATAGGCTATATATATATATATATATATATATATGTTTTAGAACTAGACAAATCTCTCTGCATCAACAATAGACTATAAAATGCATTAATAGGCTAATATAAAAATATCAGTAGTCCAAGTTAGTTCGGGATTCGAACCCGTGTCATCTAAATGATCGTAATGTAAATTCAACCACTCGGCCACGATTCACTCGTTGCGACATGGCCTAACGTGTGTTCGCTCTTCATTCAAAAGAACGCGCCGCCGCGTTTGTCGAACACTAATTCAACATGCCAGAATAAAACCTGGCTTTAGAACAATGCATAGCGCCACTCGTCGTGGTGTGCCAAAAAATGTACAATCATTTAGTTTCATTTATTTCAGTGTTAATGTTTGAGTTTAAAAAATCCTCTACAAATTAAATTAACACAAAGTCGGCTATAAGAGTCCTTTTATAGGCTACATAAAAAAGCAAAGGGCTTACAGTCTTAACATTTAGGCTACTTTGCTTAAATTCGATACATTTATTTTCAGTAGGGCCTAATACATTTGTAGGGATGTAATTTCAGTATGCTTTACCAACGCTATGTATTAAATTAAAGTTCCAAGAGGTCTGGTTTCTATATTTCCTTCCCAGCTGACACTAATATGCAAGTTCACAGCAAAAATCACAACTTGTGCTTGCTGCTAACGCAAGTAATTTACGGTGTCTCAACTGTACACAGTCTACCCTACAGTGTGAATTCGTTACAAGGTTTTATTTAATTAAATTAATGTGCAGCAATTTGTACAAATAGAGTCTATAGGCCTACTTTACTGTTGTAGCCATTAAATAATCTCATTTAGTATCATATTTGTTAAAATATTATAATGTTATTTTTTTTCCATCTATGTTGAATATGAAAAGTGAACAGCACGAGTAAGATTATATCGAGAGATGGATATGGAGTGGGTCAGACATGATTTTGACCACTTCATTAAGTGTTGTTTAGTAGAAAACCTTTCTTTAAAGTGAATTTCGTTTTCTATAAATTGTATCTTAATTGTAATCAATTTTTCATCAACCAATTGCTGGATTTAATAAGTAAGAGAAGCAAATATAACAGACACTAATCATGGAGGCGCCCGCGCGGTCACTTGCATTGCACGTCAGCTGGAGCGCATCTCATCCTCCTAACTTAACGAAACTCAGCGTATGCCTCACACAGACATGAGAAATACATGATCAAATACACAAAGCTTGAAATGTCTTCAAACGAAATAATTCAAAACGAAAAGAAAAAGGCTACTCTCTGATTATGTCTTTATGTGCATTTCTCTCTAGGTGCGTTCACTACAAATATGGCGATCGTCAACTTCATCTTTGCAGTCGACACTGTCAGAAAACACTAGTTTATTGATAAAAATCAATGCACGCATCACCGGATTTACAAATACACATCTTGCTTGTTGCACGCACACATATTATGTCGAAAAAAACGAAATATTATGTTGAAATAACATTATTATTAATAATACATCTTTTAGAATATTTGATTGTTGCGCTTGTTCAATTTAATAAAATTAAAACTTTAATTGTGATAATTAAAATAATTAAATTAAAATATTTAGTGGCCAAGTTTTGCTAATTTATTATATAGGCTATTATATGCCTATTGCCTATATTAAGTAGGTCATATTAAGGCATATATTAAGTTTTTTTAGCTGTTATGAGAAAAATAAATCTAACGAAATCTAAAATCTAAATCTAATAAATCTAAAAAAAAATTCTAACGCCAATTCAACATGCCAGAATAAAACCTGATTTTTGAACAATGCGTAACGCCACTCGGCCTGGTGTGCCAAAACACTACATTTTAAACTTCAGTGTTTAATTCAAAACAATCTCAAAACGCGTTGTGACATTTTTTTTAAAGCAGTAGCCTAGCCATACATTAAGGGTATTGAAACTAGGATCTTAACTAAAACGCGTTCCGCGTAATCTCTCAAAAATTATGCCACACTACTCCATTTATTTATTTTTTAAGGACTGCTTTTGAAATCACTATAAATTACTATGCAATTATCGCTCACGAGAGCTCTTCATTTATCCAATTCCTCAATAGAATAGTAAAAATATTCAGCGTCATTGCTCCTAATATCGTCTCTATTTTTAACTTTTGATTCTATTTTTTCAGTTCTAAAATTGATTCTATCTTTGGTTCTATTCTGTTGTAGCCTAATAGGCCTATTTATATATATGAAAAATATGCCTATTAGGCTTAGGGTTTTATATTTAACCCACTTACATTTTAAAATACGGCAATTGCTGCTGTTTTGCACAATGTCCATTTGCGCCACCTGGCGGTCATTTCGGGAACGACTTTGAAATGCGGCTGGTTTATTTTCGCCGCGGTGATTTCGCCGCGGCAGCTGGCGCGGCGGTAATAGGCATTCTGGTTGTCCACCATCTGTATCATGTGTGATGTGGATGAGAACGTGGACAAATGTAGAAGACCGCGCAGATTAGAAGATGGCCTTTTCTGTTTGTATATTTTGTATTTTCACATACAGTAAAACTGTAAATGGCAGCTAGATTGCATATTTCTGTTATCTTGCAGAAATGTCCTGTTGCAAATAAAGCCGTTACTGCAGCAATTCTGTCTCTGTCTTCTTTTTTTCATAAACCATACTTTCTATAAAGCTACTCTAAGAAGGGTCATTTCTTTTTGTTGTATTGAATTTCTGCTGCAAAAAACAACAACAAAATGCATGCATTTACATTACAAACAAAACAAAAATGTAGAGAGACTAAATGTAGAAGGAAAAAAAAACTGCAGTGCAAAACACAATCTATGATCAATACAATATAATGTCTATTGTACAGTATAAGGGCAGACCTGACACATATAAAATAATGTAGTTTCTGTAATTCCATCTGATGTTAGTGTTTTTTTTGTCATTGTGTTATGATTGACTAAATGTTCCTGTTGGAAGAGAACATGTGTTAGTGTTTTGAATAATTATTTGATTTTGAAACATGTTTGCAGTGTTTTGTTAGACATAGTGTATTGTGTTAGTGTATTATTGTATTTTGAAAATTAGTTTTGGAGTTTAGTTTACAATGTGTGATTTTGAGCATGAAATTAACCGTTTTGCTAATTGTGTGTTTTAGGTGTGTTGGTGCGTTAAGAGTTTAGGAAACTTGTTAAATGTATTGAAAAAACTGTCATAGTGATTGTAAAAAACTGTAGTAATACTTTGTAATTGATACGGAACTGAATAGGTCAAGTCAAGTCAAGTCAAGTTTATTTGTATAGCGCTTTTCACAATACAGATTGTATCAAAGCAGCTTCACAGTATTAAATTAAAATAATACAACAAAGTTTGTTTCAAGAGGAATTTATTGATTGATAAAATTACATTAAATATCCCCAAAATATCCCCAACTGAGCAAGCCAAAGGCAACAGTGGCAAGGAACCGAAAAACTTCATCAAGTGACCTAATGGTGTCCTAAAACTCCATCAGGTGACCTAATGGAGAAAAAAAAAACCTTGGGAGAACCCAGGCTCAGTCGGGGGCCAGTTCTCCTCTGGCATTTATGAGCTAGAGGCCGGATTGTAGTTTGAACTGTAGGATTATATGAATGCCTGGCTGAAGAGATGCGACTTTAATCTAGTTTTAAACTGGGAGAGCGAGTCTGAGCAACGAACAGTATCAGGAAGACTATTCCAGAGTTTTGGAGCCAAATGTGAGAATGCTCTCCCTCCTTTGGTGGTTCTGGATATCCTAGGTATGACCAAAAGCCTTGAATTTAGTGATCTTAAAGAGCGCGATGGATTATAGGGCGATAGAAGATCCGTTAAATAGACTGGAGCTAAGCCGTTTAGGGCTTTATAGGTCAGTAGCAATACCTTGTAATTAATACGGAACTTTATAGGTAACCAATGCAGTGATGATAAAATCGGTGTTATATGAACTCTAGCGGCGGCATTTTGGACTAACTGTAGCTTGTTTATTGAGGATGCAGGACAACCAGCTAATAAGGCATTACAGTAATCCAGTCTCGAGGTCATGAATGCATGAACTAACTTTTCTGCATCAGAAACTGATAGCATATTACGTAGCTTAGCAATGTTTCTAAGGTGGAAAAATGCTGTTTTTGTAACATATGAAATATGATTTTCAAAAGACAGGTTGCAATCGAGTATAACACCCAGGTCTTTTACTGTAGAGGATAAAGTAACAGGACATCCTATGATGTTAAAGTTGTATTGTGCGAGGTTTTGTGGGCGGTTTTTTGAACCGATAAGTATTACCTCTGTCTTGTCTGGATTTAATAAAAGAAAATTACGGGTCATCCAATATTTTATATCTTTAATAGGTAACCAGTGTAGAGATGATAGAATTGGTGTTATATGATCATATTTTCTTGACCTAGTAAGAACTCTAGCAGCTGCATTTTGGACTAACTGTAGCTTGTTTATTGAGGATGCAGGACAACCAGCTAGTAAAGCATTACAGTAATCCAGTCTCGAGGTCATGAATGCATGAACTAACTTTTCAGCATCAGAGACAGATAGCATGTTACGTAGCTTAGCAATGTTTCTAAGGTGGAAAAAGGCTGTTCTTGTAACATATGAAATATGATTTTCGAAAGACAAGTTGCGATCTAGTATAACCCCCAGGTCTTTTACTGTAGTGGATAAAGTAACAGGACATCCTTCTAAATTGAAGTTGCATTGTAAGAGGTTTTGTGGGCAGTTTTTTGGACCCATAAGTAATACCTCCGTTTTATCTGAATTTAATAGCAGAAAATTACACGTCATCCAGTATTTTATATCTTTAACACACTCTGTCAATTTAGATAATTTATTGTTTTCATCCGGTCGTGATGAAATATATAATTGAGTGTCATCAGCATAACAGTGGAAATTAATTCCATGTTTTCTTATAATATTACCAAGTGGCAGCATATATATTGAGAATAGCAGAGGGCCTAATACAGATCCCTGCGGCACTCCATAGTTTACTGACGTTATCTTCGATGTTTCCCCATTTAAACAGACAAAATGGTAGCGGTCTGATAAGTACGATCTAAACCAGCTTAATGCCTGTCCATGAACACCAGTGTAGTTTTGTAGTCGATGTAAGAGTATTGTGTGATCTATAGTGTCGAACGCAGCGCTAAGATCGAGTAAAACTAGTATTGAGATACAGCCTTGGTCAGAAGCTAAAAGTAAATCATTTGTGATTTTAACGAGCGCAGTTTCAGTGCTATGATGCGGTCTGAATCCAGACTGAAACTTTTCATAGATATCATTTTCTTGCAAGAAAGAGCACAATTGAGCGGACACAACTTTTTCTAATATTTTAGACATAAATGGTAGATTTGAAATGGGTCTATAATTTGCTAGGTTATTATGATCTAATTGCAGTTTCTTAATAAGAGGTTTTATAACTGCCAACTTGAATATTCTCGGAACATGACCTAAAAATAAAGATGAGTTAATAATATTGAGGAGAGGCTCTTCCACTACAGGTAACACTTCTTTCAGTAGTTTAGTGGGTATTGGGTCTAATAAACATGTTGTTGGTTTAGATGCAATGATAAGTTTATTTAGCTCTTCCTGTCCTATAGTTAATAAAATAAATAGTTAGTCCTATAAAATAAATAAAGTCATTCTATAACTTTAGTAATAGAGTTGAATGGTTGAATAAAAAAAATTTAATATATTATTAACTTCCCATCATGCTCTAGAAACGGTCCAGATGATGTCAATTCTTAAATGACATTATTTTATTTGGAGAATAATGTCATGTTTGCTTTAGAAAAAAATAAAATGAATGAATGACAAATGAACAAACAATGAATCCGGCTAAAATCATCACTTATACATGATAATACAGACGTTTGATGAGTTTAAATCTACAGATTATAATTTATCTAACATGTCTAAAGATTGTTTTCTCGCTCTAAAGAACATCTTACTTTTATTGCTTTACAAAAGTAATGGGACACCAATTTGTACCTTATTTGTGTAAAGTGCCATTTGTGTGCGAGTTTATTGCAGAATCAGCGTTCCAGCTTTTCCCTCACACACACTATTAGTTTCTCTCCGAGCGGCTGTTTGCTCACAGAAGCACGAGAAGGACACGCAGAGAGACAAATGCAGGAGCAGAAGCCGGATAAATGACACAACAGGCTTCATTTCTTAATGTAAAACGCTTGAGATGCTCTGAAACGCCATTAAAAGCCTCCCACAGTTTACATGCGGCTGTGAAAGTGCGATGGCAGATGCTAAGTAGATTTCAGCGAGATGGACTCAAAGTCGTGAGATTTCTCAGAGCTGCATTACAGTATGTAGACGAGAGGACGGGTCAGAATTAGTGGGATTGTATATTCGTAATGGGCAGTAATTACAGGAACCCAAACGGGTCGAGTTACACGATCCCCTGATCATTTACCATCACAAACCTCAGAGGAGGAACATGAGACGCGAGAGAGAGAGAGAGAGAGAGAGAGAGAGAGAGAGGGGAGAGAGAGAGAGAGAGAGAGAGAGAGAGAGAGAGAGAGAGGGAGAGAGAGAGAGGAGAAAGAAAGAAAGAAAGAAAGAAAGAAAGAAAGAAAGAAAGAAAGAAAGAGAGGGAGAGAGAGAAAGAAAGAAAGAAAGAAAGAAAGAAAGAAAGAAAGAAAGAAAGAAACCAAATCTCATTCTTCATACTGTATGAGACAGTGAAAGAAACCCCTGCAAACACAGAAGATGCAGCTGTTTGAGAACCAAATAATAACATTCTAGGAACATTCAGGAAAGGAAAGGAAAGGAAAGGAAAGGAATCGGAAGGAATATAAAGGAAAGGAAAGGAAAGGAAAGGAAAGGAAAGGAAAGGAAAGGAAAGGAAAGGAATATAAAGGAAAGGAAAGAAAAGGAAAGGAAAGGAAAGGAATCGAAAGGAATATAAAGGAAAGGAAAGGAAAGGAAAGGAAAGGAATCGAAAGGAAAGGAAAGGAAAGGAAAGGAAAGGAAAGGAAAGGAAAGGAATTGAAAGGAAAGGAAAGGAAAGGAAAGGAATCGAAAGGAAAGGAATATAAAGGAAAGGAAGGAAAGAAAATGAAGGAAAGGAAAGAAAAACAAAAGGAAGCAAAAAGGAAAGGAAAGGAAAGGAAGGAATCGAAAGGAAATGAAAAGAAAGGAAGGAATCGAAAGGAAAGGAAAGGAAAGGAAGGAATCGAAAGAAAAGGAAGGAAAGAAAATAAAGGAAAGGAAAGAAGAAAGGAAAGGAAAGGAATGGAATGGAAAGGAAAGAAAGAAAATTAAGGAAAGAAAAGAAAAAGGAAAGGAATGGAATGGAATGGAAAGAAAGAAAATTAAGGAAAGAAAAAGGAAAGGAAAGGAAAGGAAAGGAAAAAAATGGAAAGGAAAAAATGGAAGCAAAAGGGAAAGAAAAGGAAAGGAAAGGAGAAAAATGGAAAGGAAAGGAATGAAAAGAAAAAGGAAAGGAAAGGAAAGGAAAGGCAAGGAAAAAAATGGAAAGGAAAAAAATGGAAGCAAAAGGGAAAAAAAAGGAAAGGAAAGGAGAAAAATGGAAAGGAAAGGAAAGGAAAGGAAAGGAAAGGAAAGGAAAGGAAAGGAACCGAAAGGAATATAAAGGAAAGGAAAGAAAAGGAAAGGAAAGGAATCGAAAGGAATAAAAAAGGAAAGGAAAGGAAAGGAAAGGAAAGGAAAGGAAAGGAAAGGAAAGGAATATAAAGGAAAGGAAAGGAATTGAAAGGAAAGGAAAGGAATCGAAAGGAAAGGAATATAAAGGAAAGGAAGGAAGGAAAATGAAGGAAAGGAAAGAAAAACAAAAGGAAGCAAAAAGGAAAGGAAAGGAAAGGAAGGAATCGAAAGGAAATGAAAGGAAAGGAAGGAATCGAAAGGAAAGGAAAGGAAGGAATCGAAAGAAAAGGAAGGAAAGAAAATAAAGGAAAGGAAAGAAAAAAGGAAAGGAAAGGAAAGGAATGGAATGGAATGGAATGGAAAGGAAAGAAAGAAAATTAAGGAAAGAAAAGAAAAAGGAAAGGAATGGAATGGAATGGAAAGAAAGAAAATTAAGGAAAGAAAAAGGAAAGGAAAGGAAAGGAAAGGAAAGGAAAGGAAAGGAAAGGAAAAAAATGGAAAGGAAAAAATGGAAGCAAAAGGGAAAGAAAAGGAAAGGAAAGGAGAAAAATGGAAAGGAAAGGAATGAAAAGAAAAAGGAAAGGAAAGGAAAGGAAAGGAAAGGAAAGGCAAGGAAAAAAATGGAAAGGAAAAAAATAAAAGCAAAAGGGAAAGAAAAGGAAAGGAAAGGAGAGGAAATGAAAGGAAAGGAAAGGAAAGGAAAGGAAAGGAAAAGAAAGGAAAGGAAAGAAAAAGAAAAGGAAGCAAAAAGGAAAGGGAAGGAAAGGGAGGGAGAACATCTCATCCATCTTCCGGGAAGGAGCCCTGCGTGACCTTTGACCCTTATAAAAACAGCAGCATCCATCATGAGTGCTCTGGGTAATGAGGTTAACTACCAACATCCACTGGTGTGTGTGTGTGTGTGTGTGTGTGTGTGTGTGTGTGTGTGTGTGTGTGTGTGTGTGTGTGTGTGTGTGTGTGTGTGTGTGTGTGTGTGTGTGTGTGTGTGTGTGTGTGTGTGTGTGTGTGTGTGTGTGTTTCAGGTGTGTGAATCACTGTCACAGGTCTGTTATCAGAAGAGTGTGAGAAACATTAACTGATAACTGCTCAGTCTCTCTCTACTGAGGAAACACAATCTCTGAGCCCAACATTTGTTTTATAACCTTTTTATTGCACATTATTATCAGTATCAGCGCAAGATCTCTGAAACAGCAGACCGTACGACTCTCCCAAACACACACAAAACACCCAAACCCCGAAACACCCGGAGAAACGACCAGAGTCTCTGTCCTGCGACTGACGGTTTCATCACTTCTGCTGATGGACTGAAGGTTATTCCACAGAAAATAAGTGCTTGTCTTCATAATGTTTCATCTGAGTGTAATATTTCGCCCTGCTCACGGAACTCTGATTTTCATCTATCCGTCACATAGAGACACTTGTCCCGTATGTCCCGTCTGCATCTTCTCTCGCTGAACGTCATGTTTCTCACAGAAATACATAACAGCAGTAAAATGAGTTGAGAACAGTTGAGAACAGTTGAGAACAGCGACTTTAAAACAGTGAGTCTGTTCATCTAATAATGACTGTTTTTATGTGGTGTTGCACGTTAAAGTGTGTGGTAGATTTTTCCCTTCTTTCGCACCTGACTGAAGCCTACCTGGGTCGTCTCCTGATTGACGTTCAATAACATTTATACTCTAGTGCGTCTCCTGATCGACGTTCAATATCCCTGTGTATTTATACCTTGTGTTCTCGTCTTTGTCCGTTATCGTCAATGTAAGCGTGAGTGTTTGGTGTTTCCCCTGAGAGTTTGGTTATTAAATGTTATTTCTACGTATTCCTCGTCTCCATGAGCTTTGTCCAACACGTAACGTGACAGAATAACGGACCCTCAAAGTGAGTAAAAGAATGGACTTACCGGTTGTCCCACTGCTCTGCTTGGAGCAGGAGAAGCCTTCCCTCGAGTCTCACACCTGTGCATTCCTCGACCTGGTGTGCCTTACCTCCTTCCCTGACAGATCGCGGATCGTCTTTTTCCTTACAAGCCTCAACGCAGAGACGAAGGCACCCCTGCTTGGTGTGGGACCTTGGGGAAAATTCACTGAGTATGTGGAGTGGGTGTTGGTGAATTGCAGCTCGGCATACACCATCGGCCCCCGCTGAGGATGACATCACCACCAGCCCTACTCCATCACCGCCAGAGCCCAGCCATCCACCACCAGCGAGTGACGTGACGGAGAAGTAGCACGTGCCGACCGCAGACCGTGGAGCCTGTCGCGATAGACAAGCCCGTACTGAGGATAAGGGCGGAGAGTGTCATCGCCACAGCCGGATCACAATCGGAGTCTGACCAGGTGCGTGAGCCGGCAACATCGTGCGTTGCAGAGGGAGAGCTTGTGGAGCTCGAGGGCTAGGAGGAGAGCCCGTCCACAACACTACTGCTGGGGATGAGATGTCAGTGGCCTCTGGCATATATTATGAGGAATAGAAGGACATTTTTGAGGAGAGCCTCAGACTGGTTTTGCAAGGTAATTCCTGTTTCCCCTGTATCTCCAGAGTTCCCAGTATCTCCAGTGTCCCTTGTATTACCTGAATGCCCACCCAGCCTCCCTCTCTCACCTCCTCAATAAGCCAGTTCCTCAACCCTGCCTCCGCTGTGGTCCTTCAATCCCTCTGCAGCTCCCATATGTGTTGAAGACCTGCCCAGTGTCTGCTCCACCTAGCCTGGAGAATCCCCTGTCTCCACCTCCAGCCTCTGGGCCCATCGCTCCACCTCGGCGTGTCGACACTTCTGCTACGCCTGGTAGGGGGCTCCTCCCTCCCTCAGCTCCACTGGAAACCATTGTCCATACAGCTTCTCCAGGCTCCCTCGTCCCTCCGGCTCCGCCTCGGTCAGCCGTCAAACTGCCTGCACCTTCGGCTCCGTCTGACTCCGCCTTTCCCCCGGCTCCGCCTTCGTCCTCGGTCCCACCGGCTCAGCCTCTGTCCTCTGGTATTCCGGCTCCACCTCTGACCCTCGTCGCCACAGCTCCACCTCAGTCTCCAGGACCAGTGGTCTCGCGTGGGCTCATCGGCTATCCAGCTTCACCAGGGTCTCCATCTGTGGTATCATCTCC
>NC_138738.1:42429212-42436712 GCF_965113295.1 Leuciscus leuciscus | reverse complement strand
TTTTTTATTTTATTTTTTATAAATAAAGTTCTCCAAAGATTAAGACAAAAACATTCATGGGCTGTTTTTTCTTCTTCTTCTTTTTTTTCTTTTTTCTTCTGAAATGCTTTAGTTGGATGTTCGTCTGACGTTTTTTAAATGTTACTACTTGTTTCAGAACGTTCAGAGAACATTCAAAAGTAACATTCCATAATGTTTGTATAAACAAAGAAAAAACTTTTTTTTTTTACTTTTATTTTACGGGGGTTTTTTTGTAAACATTAAAAAAACTGGACATTTTCAACATTCAGGGAAGATTCAGAAATAATGTTTTTATAACTTAATGGAAAGTTTTATTCTTAGATTCTTGGAATGTTCTTAGAACATTTTTTTTGTTAGCTGGGATTTACAATGAACATTTTTTTAGGCGAGAACATCATCAAGAAAAATAAATGGTGAAAACAGGCGTTTCATACCAGAATAAAGTGGGTGATGGAGAGAAATTAAAAGTTGTGTCATGAAACTCTGGATGGCACAGGCTGATGTCCTTTACTCAAACGCTGGCGATCACATCATTCTCTGATGATTGGCTGATTGGTTCCTGCTGTATCAGTAGCCAATGAGATCGCAGCTCAGCCCTCCCCCTTCCCCAGCTCCACATGTGTAGATCTGATCCGGGTGTAGATCTGATCCGGGTGTAGATATGATCCGGGTGTAGATCTGATCCGGGTGTAGATATGATCCGGGTGTAGATCTGATCCGGGTGTAGATCTGATCCGGGTGTAGATCTGGTGTAGATCTGATCCGGTGTAGATCTGATCCGGGTGTAGATCTGATCCAGGTGTAGATCTGATCCGGTGTAGATCTGATCCGGGTGTAGATATGATCCGGGTGTAGATCTGATCCGGGTGTAGATATGATCCGGGTGTAGATCTGATCCGGGTGTAGATATGATCCGGGGTGTAGATCTGATCCAGGTGTAGATCTGATCCGGTGTAGATCTGATCCGGGTGTAGATCTGATCCGGTGTAGATATGATCCGGGTGTAGATCTGATCCGGTGTAGATCTGATCCAGGTGTAGATATGATCCGGGTGTAGATCTGATCCGGTGTAGATCTGATCCGGGTGTAGATCTGATCCGGGTGTAGATCTGATCCAGTGTAGATCTGATCCAGGTGTAGATCTGATCCGGTGTAGATCTGATCCAGTGTAGATATGATCCGGGTGTAGATCTGATCCGGTGTAGATCTGATCCGGGTGTAGATCTGATCCGGTGTAGATCTGATCCAGGTGTAGATATGATCCGGGTGTAGATCTGATCCGGTGTAGATCTGATCCGGGTGTAGATCTGATCCGGGTGTAGATCTGATCCGGGTGTAGATCTGATCCGGGTGTAGATCTGATCCGGTGTAGATCTGATCCGGGTGTAGATCTGATCCGGGTGTAGATCTGATCCGGGTGTAGATATGATCCGGTGTAGATCTGATCCGGGTGTAGATCTGATCCGCGTGTAGATCTGATCCTGGTGTAGATCTGATCCGGGTGTAGATCTTATCCGGTGTAGATATGATCCGGGTGTAGATCTGATCCGGGTGTAGATCTGATCCGGGTGTAGATCTGATCCGGGTGTAGATATGATCCGGTGTAGATCTGATCCGGGTGTAGATCTGATCCGGGTGTAGATCTGATCCGGGTGTAGATCTTATCCGGGTGTAGATCTTATCCGGTGTAGATCTGATCCGGGTGTAGATCTGATCCGGGTGTAGATCTGATCCGGGTGTAGATATGATCCGGGTGTAGATCTGATCCGGGTGTAGATCTGATCCGGTGTAGATCTGATCCGGGTGTAGATCTGATCCGGGTGTAGGTCTGATCCGGGTGTAGATCTGATCCAGGTGTAGATCTGATCCAGGTGTAGATCTGATCCGGGTGTAGATCTGATCCGGGTGTAGATATGATCCGGGTGTAGATCTGATCCGGGTGTAGATCTGATCCGGGTGTAGATCTGATCCGGTGTAGATCTGATCCGGGTGTAGATCTGATCCGGGTGTAGGTCTGATCCGGGTGTAGATCTGATCCAGGTGTAGATCTGATCTAGGTGTAGATCTGATCCGGGTGTAGATCTGATCCGGGCGTAGATCTGATCCGGGCGTAGATCTGATCCGGGCGTAGATCTGATCCGGGTGTAGATCTGATCCGGGTCATTCATGTACGATATATTGTACAGCAGCTGCAGATCTATTCTGCCAACACCAAACATATCAACACTGTAATATCCATTACTATGCCAAACACTCCAAGAACTGTCATGACAGAAATAATGTTGAAAAAATAACAGGGATTGAAGACGCCAACGGAAAGAGGAAAGTCGTTCCAGAAAGTTTTCTTTCATTCTGAATTTCTTCAGAATAGCGTCACTGAAGAATCATTCACAGCAAGACCAGGAACATTAACTAAGACAGTAAATAAAGTCCATGCTGATTTCATATTGACTTTTACTACAGACAGCATCTCCATAAAGAACCATCGCGAAGGTTGACGTCCATCTCTCCGGTTCCTCTTGTTTCAGGAGCAGGTACGGCCGACTCCATTAAAGCCACACCGCGGCCTCTCTTTTATGTGACATTTTATTTGGCGGAGACAAACGAGCACCAGTTGGATTATAACATAATTTGTCTTGTCTTTATTACCAGCACAAAGGACAACGTTCATTAATTATTCTCTGTAGCAGCGGAGAAGGTCTCTCTCCGGACAGATGGTGAGGACACTGTTATTTATATCAATCAGCTCAAAATGTTCAGTCAGGATTACTATTCCTTAGACTATCCTGATTTATTTCTCTCCCTCTCTCTGCCGTAGGCTGGTGTTCGTCCGCTTTAATGGAAAGACGATTGGAGGTGGATCGCAGTGTGTTCCGGCATGTTAATTCACACGACTCTGTGTTTGTTCCGGAGGGTGAAAGATTTCCTCCGGACACAAGAGGCTTAAACACGGACCGGAAGAGCTCAGGTGCTTCTGGGAAAACTTCCCAACTTACCACTGAGAAAAGTGTGTATATGTAGCGGATCAAAAAACTAAAGAACAGGTTTTGTTCAAATTTCATGTATAACTTTGATGAAAAGTTTTGGCCGATACCGATAATTATTTATATTTGAAAGCCGATAACCGATATATTGGCAGATAAATCTAAATACAATTTTTTATAGAATTTTTGAGAGCCTGATTACAAAAACAAACGTTTCACCATTTAAAGCCGTGTTCCAAACACACAATTATAATGTTCTCCGTATGATTTTATGTAGCCGATATGAGAGACTTGCGCTACTCATGTTGCACTGAACCGTATTTTCCTTTTTGTGATTCCAAACATATTTCAAGCAATTCAAAATCATGTTGAACAGTGCGCATCTGAAGCGTCTCATAATCTATTATTTATCAGCTTTCATATATCGGCCAAAGTTCTTATAAGGACCGATAACGATAACATTAAAATGAACAAATATCGACCGATACCGATATGGTGGCTGATATATCGTGCATTCCTAATATATATATATCGTGCATCCCTAATATATATATATATCGTGCATCCCTAATATATACCGTGCATCCCTAATATATATATATCGTGCATCCCTAATATATATATATTGTGCATCCCTAATATATATATATCGTGCATCCCTAATATATATTGTGCATCCCTAATATATATATATCGTGCATCCCTAATATATATATATTGTGCATCCCTAATATATATATATATCGTGCATCCCTAATATATATCGTGCATCCCTAATATATATATATCGTGCATCCCTAATATATATCGTGCATCCCTAATATATATATATCGTGCATCCCTAATATATATCGTGCATCCCTAATATATATATATATATATATATATATATATATATCGTGCATCCCTAATAAATATCGTGCATCCCTAATATATATATATCGTGCATCCCTAATATATATATATATTGTGCATCCCTAATATATATATATCGTGCATCCCTAATATATATATATATCGTGCATCCCTAATATATATATATATATATCGTGCATCCCTAATATATATATATTGTGCATCCCTAATATATATATATCGTGCATCCCTAATAAATATATATCGTGCATCCCTAATATATATATATCGTGCATCCCTAATATATATATATCGTGCATCCCTAATATATATATAACACACAGTTCAATAGAACCACACAGTTCAATAGAATGAATAAAAATAACACTGGAATGCAACACTGTTGGATCAGAATCCCAAACTGGACATTTCCAGAGGATTCAGGCGAAGCTTCTTCTGTATTAAATGAATATTAAAGTCGAGATATTGAGAGTGAAAAATGTTCTTTCATATATCAAAGTTTCTCTCTTCAGAACAAGATGAATAATTTGCCTTCGTAATACTTAAGTTTGTCAGAAAATATGATCTGCTGAAATAAATCAGATGTTGGGAGACTCTCTCATGGCTTGGCTCTCCTGTTGAGCCAAATATGAACAAATATGCAGAAATAACTGTGCAGGTTGTGTGATTAAGATTTTAAATGTGTCTTTTTTCGGCTTTTAGCTAATGAAAAACAAAGTCTTGGAGGATCTTAGTGTTAATTTATTAAACATGAAAAGGGCCTTGATGAAATATAGAAGTGAGATATGTTTTGCATTTCAAAGAATCCCGCGTACAACTTACTTGCATGTAAATTAGGTCAAGATTTGTAGACAATATTTTCCAAGAGTTTCCATGTTTGAATGTGCATATTACAATGCTGTGGCCCTCTCTGATGATAACAGATATTTGCTTAATGTCAGTCCTCGCTTAAACGAACATTTCCCCTCAAAATCTCCTTCAAATCGCTCTTTGAAGCGCCAGACTACCTCGTTCACCACACATTGATCCAGCACATTGAATTAACATGAAAGCATGTGGATTATGAAGCGATTGTGTTTGTGTAAACCAGCAGCTCTCATGCATTATTATTATTTTTCCAGTAATCTCCTGCTGTATTTGTGTCTGTTCGGTTCAGCGGATCGTTGAATGCTTTATGATCTCTATATTCCGCATCATTGTAAAGCTGTATGTCGGGAATATCACGTAAATCTTTCCGAGCGAGGAGTTTCCTAGCCTGACAGCTCCATGTCATCCCCTGAATACCATTTACAGAGTAATTAGTTTTATGCAAACGAGAGTTGAAGATGAAAGTCAGAGCTTGATCAATTATGAATTACGTTATATGTTCTCTCCTGCTTACCGTGATCTGTGTTGGGTTAATGCACCTACCATGATTAAAAATGCATATGCCTGTAATATATACATATATAAAAGAGCAGGAGGGGGAGGGGCTTTAGTAGGTGGGCGGGGCTTCCAACACTTTTCAGTTTGATTGGCAGGTGCACAAGTCATTTTGTATCATTATGCTACAGAATAAAGTCCACACACTGAGAGCATGAGGCGCTGACGGCTAACACACAGAAGTGGAATCCCTCATAGTTTGGTAATCGTCTATAGTAGTGAATGGAAACTGTGACGAATATAATTATGCATTTACACTTGCTCCGATAGCAATGCAAAAAAACAACGATCGTATTTCAATGACTTTACAAAAGAGGAAAAATATATTGAGAGATTGATTATGTTGGTCAGAAGAAAGATGTCAAAATTGGGTAACACTTTATTTTAGTGTCCTGTTACATGTACTTACCATAGTAATAACAGTAAATTATGCATAATTACATGCAACTAACCCTCAACCAAACCCTAACCCAATAGTAAGAACATGCTGTTAATTATTATTACTCAGTACTTACATATATAATTACACTGTAACAATGACACCTTAAATGACCCCCATATTTTGGGGATATTTAATCTAATTTTATCAATCAATAAATTCCTCTTGAAACAAACTTTGTTGTATTATTTTAATTTAATACTGTGAAGCTGCTTTGATACAATCTGTATTGTGAAAAGCGCTATACAAATAAACTTGACTTGACTTGACTTAAAATAAAGTGTAACCCAAAATTGTATTTGTAATAAAACACAGGCGTTGCATCAGAAACAGTATTTTTATGCAATTTAATGCCAAGGTAATAAAACACAAAGTATACTTTTATAAATATACATTAAACTTTTTTTAATTCAGCATGAATCGGAAGCTGTGATAATCATTTCTCCTCTATTGTGTCGTATATCGAGCGAAACGCTTCAGGAACAAGAACAAATGTGGGCGGGGCTTGATTGTGTCTGTGAGGAGTTGATTGGATGGTGTTAAGGAATCAGACTCACAAGACAGAGATTAAGCAAACTGGGTGTTTATTGGAAGAACAACTGAGCTGGTGACCTGGCCTAACCCTAACCCTGACCCTGACCCTGACCCTAAGCCTGACCCTAACCCTAACCCTGACCCTAACCCTAAGCCTAAGCCTAAGCCTAACCCTAACCCTAACCCTGACCCTGACCTGGAAGCAGGTGAGTGGTACGTGCAATGCTTAAGTGGAGAGTGAGATGCTGGCAGAATGTATCTTCTTACAGTAATGATGGATCGATGAAGGTGTGGAAGGATGGAATACAGGATCGCTGGAGACTTTGGAGACACTGGAAGAATCACACGGAGGACACGGAGGAGACTGGAGAATGACACTGGAGAATGAGACTGGAGTGGAGATTGGAGAGAGATCGCTGGAGAAGTCAGGTAGGTCGTGCACGGAAGGTAAGCCGTCCTCTTCAGACAAACGAGAGCAGACAGAGCTGTGATGGAGAGCTGTGATGGAGAGCTGTGATGGAGAGCTGTGATGGAGAGCTGTGATGGATAGCTGTGATGGAGAGCTGTGATGGAGAGCTGTGGTGGAGAGCTGTGGTGGAGAACTGTGATGGAGAGCTGTGATGGAGAGCTGTGGTGGAGAGCTGTGATGGAGAGCTGTGATGGAGAGCTGTGATGGAGAGCTGTGATGGAGGAGAGCTGTGATGGAGAGCTGTGATGGAGAGCTGTGATGGAGAGCTGTGATGGAGAGCTGTGGTGGAGAGCTGTGATGGAGAGCTATGATGGAGAGCTGTGATGGAGAGCTGTGATGGAGAGCTGTGATGGAGGAGAGCTGTGATGGAGAGCTGTGATGGAGAGCTGTGATGGAGAGCTGTGGTGGAGAGCTGTGATGGAGAGCTGTGATGGAGAGCTGTGATGGAGAGCTGTGATGGAGGAGAGCTGTGATGGAGAGCTGTGATGGAGAGCTGTGATGGAGAGCTGTGATGGAGGAGAGCTGTGATGGAGAGCTGGGATGGAGAGCTGTGATGGAGAGCTGTGATGGAGGAGAGCTGTGATGGAGGAGAGCTGTAATGGAGAGCTGTGAAGGAGGAGAGCTGTGATGGAGAGCTGTGATGGAGAGCTGTGGTGGAGAGCTGTGGTGGAGAGCTGTGATGGAGAGCTGTGATGGAGGAGAGCTGTGATGGAGAGCTGTGATGGAGAGCTGTGATGGAGGAGAGCTGTGATGGA
>NC_138738.1:42416712-42424212 GCF_965113295.1 Leuciscus leuciscus | reverse complement strand
CTCTCCAAATATTTAGTTTGTAATTTAAAAATATATTTGTTGAGACATATTTATTGTTTTATACAAATAAACAATCTGTATTTGAAAACAAAGTGTTTTTTATTTATTAAAATAATGTCATGAATAAAAATAAATAGTTAACTTAACAGTTGGGAAGGTGCTCTACCATGCCATAGTTGGGTTACTCGCTGGGTTATTTTTAACCCAACATTATTAAGTGATGAACATCAGAAGAGAAACGCTTGTTGTTTTTCTAAAGGCAGCCTGTGATTGGCCGGTGGAGCTGCTGATGTCATCAGAAGAGAAACGAGTGTTGTTTTTCTGAAGGCAGTCTGTGATTGGCTGACGGAGCTGCTGATGTCATCGTCTGAGAGACGCGTGTTGTTTTTCTGAAGGCAGTCTGTGATTGGCTGACGGAGCTGCTGATGTCATCGTCTGAGAGACGCGTGTTGTTTTCCGAAGGCAGCCTGTGATTGGCTGACGGAGCTGCTGATGTCATCAGAAGAGAAATGCGTGTTTTTTTCTGAAGGCAGCCTGTGATTGGCTGATGGAGCTGCTGATGTCATCAGAAGAGAAACGCGTGTTGTTTTTCTGAAGGCAGCCTGTGATTGGCTGACGGAGCTGCTGATGTCATCAGAAGAGAAATGCGTGTTTTTTTCTGAAGGCAGCCTGTGATTGGTCGGTGGAGCTGCTGATGTCATCAGAAGAGAAACGTGTGTTGTTTTCTGAAGGCAGCCTGTGATTGGCCGGTGGAGCTGCTGATGTCATCAGAAGAGAAACGAGTGTTGTTTTTCTGAAGGCAGTCTGTGATTGGCTGACGGAGCTGCTGATGTCATCGTCTGAGAGACGCGTGTTTTTTTCTGAAGGCAGCCTGTGATTGGCTGATGGAGCTGCTGATGTCATCAGAAGAGAAACGCGTGTTGTTTTTCTGAAGGCAGCCTGTGATTGGCTGACGGAGCTGCTGATGTCATCAGAAGAGAAATGCGTGTTTTTTTCTGAAGGCAGCCTGTGATTGGTCGGTGGAGCTGCTGATGTCATCAGAAGAGAAACGTGTGTTGTTTTCTGAAGGCAGCCTGTGATTGGCTGACGGAGCTGCTGATGTCATCGTCTGGCGCTGGACCTCTCAGACGGTGGATGATGTGTTTACATTCTCTCTAGCTTTCGCTGATGACTCCCCTGTTGTAGTTTAGCAAGACTTTGCCTAGCAGAAGGTAATTAATTCTTCAATTAAAATGTTGTTAAACATTTTTAATGAGCAGAAGACACGTGGGAGAGAGAGAGAGACGTGGAAGTACGTTTAACCGGGGAAAGAGAAAACACGGGCGTTTGAAAGTTAGCGCTCGGTGACCCACTTTACCCAAAACAACAGCCAGAGAAAAAAAGAAATATGAATGAAATATGGCGTGTTAGGGCTCGAAGGAAGCGTCCTTTATATCAGGTGATTACGGTTTCATTTTTCCCTGGCTTTTATCATCAGAAAGCAAATTAGGCCAGCGTTACTCTCCAAACATCCCAGTCCGCACCCCTGGAAATCAACCTATTCCCAATGTAACAGATTTAATTAATAGTGTAGCAAAATAATCTGTTGCTAAGGATGAGGAGAAAGAAGGGAAGCTCATAATTGGGATGCTATCTACGCTCTATAATTAAAGTCAAGTGAGTGACACGCAGGTTTACTCCTCTCCAAACAAACACTGGTTTCGGGGTCCGGTCGGTCGACGGCCTCGAGGTCGATAATCTCCATCGTACTTCATTACGCTTCTGTAGTTTCTTTCCTGCGACGCCGGCCTCAATTAGAGACGTGTAAATGTGTTGTTTGCTTAATCACTCCAAAACTGGCCCTCAGGACTCGCCTAATGCAACTCCATTAAGAGCCCCATCAAAACAAAGATTCTGCTCCTAATGACCGTAATCTCGTTCCTTCGTCAGAATCTCAGACCCAAATCAGCGCGTGATGAACGAGTCCGACACAGACCTCGATACCATCCAGTTTCCTCTCGTTCCAGGCCTCAGGAGGAGCGACACGAGCAGATAAACATCACACAAACACCATCATTTACCATCATTACCGTGTGTTTGCTGTCAGTCGTCCGTCAGTCACGGAGGAAACTCACAAACGGCTCCAAAGACAAAGACACGCAACTCACCGTACAATCATAAGGAGACTAAACTTTCCCATGCACTCTCAGAAAATAAAGTACAGAATTGTGCCTTTAGGGGTACAATGGCCTGTCACTGGGGCTGTACCCTCAAGGGTACAATATTGTACCTTAACCTTTAAAAGAAACATATATGTACCTTTTAATGCTTTTTGACCCTCAAAAAGGTACATATGAGGTCCAATAATAGTGTAGATTGTACCATGGGGGACAGAAATGGACTCCCTACCCCTATTTCTGACAGTGCACCTTTAGTTTATAGTGTGTATTTTGCCACTAATTCATCTTTTACTTGCAAGAATCGAGTCAAATTCTAGATCTTCTAGATCTGATGTACAGCAGAAACAAACTTTGCTGCATTATTATCACTGTAAAGCTGCTTTGAAACAACACTGTAAAATCTAATTAGTTGGGCTTACTTAAAAAAAGCATGCAAACCGATTGCCTTAAAAAAATCAAGTGAAGTGAAATAGGAATAGTATGTGGTACTGACAAATGCTTAGTTAGTATAGTTCACTTACACAAGAGCTCTAGTAACTAAAAAAGAACTTTAGAGAGTACCTGGGACCCAGGAATAGACTTTTGTCCACTGTAGTGGATATTATATTTTAGTGCATTTCTCTGACATCACACATGTCACATGTCACATGACCTGGGTGTCCTGTGAAGAGCACATGCAGGACCTTTCAGAGACACCAAATGTTTGGAGGTTTCACCATGAAAACAACTTCTCCTTTGGTCTTTAAAAAATGTCTGACATTAATTTAGTGATCAAATGTAGGAAATATGATCATATATTGTAATTATAATTTAAATCGGACTACTTTTCAAATTGTATTTCATAAACCAGCATCTCAGGAAAACGTTATGGGGTTTCAAATCAAAAAATGACTTTCTGTTCCAGAATCTGTCCACTGTAGAGACATCAGGACTTACATCATGTTTATCAGGCATTCTGGGAGACACAACAAGAGAATATGGAAATAAATTATACATCAATATTCCTATGAAATATTAGATATTATTATTAAAATGTTGCCAATTATTACTCCAATTATTACACTTCTGTTTTCATTAAATGTTGCTCCAAGAACACATTAATGTGCACATTAGATACAGTGTAGAGATACATTGCATTGAATGGGAATATTAATTTATGGCCATTTTACCCACATATTGCATAAAGTAAAATGGTGTATCAATTCATTCCATTATATCTTTCATAACATAATTGAGAATCATCTTTATACACATTTTGGTTAAAAAAAATCCTGAAACCCCAAAATTTATTGGTGATTGAAAAAAAAAATCCCATTGTTTTTGCCTATACATATAATTTCATGTCATTTTATTTTTTAAACAACTGAGTCCTGGCGTCCACTACAGAGGACACAGCATAACGTATGAATAAAACATTATTTTTCAAAAATGTTTTTTTTTTTTACCATTTGTTTCTTATGCTCTAAACAGTGTGATGACATGAAGAAAAAAAAAAAACAAAAAAAAAAAATGTCTGGGTCTCAAATATAATTGTTACCATTGTTGTGTTTTGCAGGCTGAATGTTCAAGTATGATCAATTGCAAGATTATCACAAATATAGAAGGATTATATAAACCCAATTAAAAGTTTCACATAGTGTTTAGGACATAAGTGTTAGCAACAAAAATATAAAATATCTTTAATTGACATGAACTATAGTTATGTCATACATACTATACATACCTGTATATATACTGTAAGTAATATATAATATATTACTTCTCTTCCTTTGAAACCGAATAACTGATTTCTTGTTGCAATCGCTGCATCAGTGGGAAGAGAATTACAATAGTATAGATGAAGTTCCAAGTGACCGACCAAAGATAACACTAATCACCATAATGATGACTAAAACATTTTAGGAAAATCAACATCAGTTTATGAAGTCAGCTTATGTGATGTTCTCTCAAATCTTTCAGTTGTATTAAAATTTCAACATTCAAGATGGAGGAAATGAGTGAAACATCCATCAAGATTTTCCCCGCCTCAAAAACCAACACTCAAACTAATCAATTCATCTGAACTTGGGTTTTCTGAGTAAACAAAGCATAGTATGTGAATAGTGCAGATTACTAGATTTTTAACAATTAAGGTAAGACATTAAGTAAAGTTAACTAAAAAGTGTTAGTTAGAATCACTGTTGGATTTTACAGTGAATCTATATTGTAAAAAGTGCTGTATAAATAACGGTTACTTGACTTGACAAATCAGGTATTTTACAGTGTCCTGTTACATGTACTTACCGTAGTAATAACAGTAACTTATGCATAATTACATGCAACTAACCCTCAACCAAACCCTAACCCTATAGTAAGTACATGTAGTTAAATAATATTACTCAGTACTTAAATATATACTTACACTGTAACAAAGACACCCAAATAAAGTGTAATTGGAATTTGTAATAAACTTGAAATTTGACATTCAGTGTAAAATCTGTAGGTGACACTTTACAGTAAGGTTAATTAGTTAACATTAGTTAGCATGAACTAATAATGAACAAGACTTTTACAGCATTTACTCATGTTTGTTAATGTTAATTTCAACATTAACACTTTATAAAAGTATTGTTAACATTAGTTAATGCACTGTGTAATGCACACTAACATGAACAGCTGTATCTTTATGAACTAACATTAAAGGTATAGCAGAGGATGTTTTACTTCCTGGTGGGTAGTCTAAACTATTGGTCCTCCTAATTGTCAATCATTCTGGTGAATCAATCAAACTTTTCAAAAAGTGGAGAGGGCGGGTCTTATCTAAAATTTGGAAAGATCCTCCGCTATACCTTTAACTAACATTAACAAATACAGTAACGAATGTATTGCTCATGGTTAGTTGATGTCAGTTAATACAGTAACTATTGTTAACTAATGAACCTTATGCTGAGGTGTTTCTGTCCTGTCAGTATAGTGCACGTTACATGTGAACGAGCCGCTTTAATTACAGGGGGATTATGCTTTTTCCTGCTAATAAAGCCCGGCCTGGCGTGTGTGTGTGTGTGTGTGTGTGTGTGTGTGTGTGTGTGTGTGTGTGTGTGTGTGTGTGTGTGAGAGTTGTTGGGAGTTTCTCGGGTTCTGGCGACAGGTAATAAACAGGCTTTTAATTGCAGCGGTGCGACGAACGCGAGGCCCGTTTCATTAGGCATAAATAATTTGGCCGCTTGGGTATTTGCATTCTCAATTACACATTCCTTTTGTATCCCAAATTACAGATTCTTTCTGATGTTTCCTTGACAATATTAACGAGCTGTGTAAACTAGCCATTGGCTTTTTATAGCTCTTCGTATTTTTAGGTTCTTCAAGATCTGAATGCATTTGTGTGTTTTTTTGCAGAACAGAAAGAAAAGTCTTTAATGTGCAGCTCGACGACACAATTAAGGTGATCAGACCTGCTTTTCTACTTCTGCTTTACTCATTCAGCTTACACTGTTTAAAAGTGCTGTGGTGATTCCATATCTTTGTGCAAATGCAACATGGAAATGCAATGATATCTTGTAAACACAATCAAACACACAAAGTGCTTCTTGTAGGAATTTAGATGCTTTTGAGTGTTATTTGATCATATCCATCAGACTATCCTCCGTATTCCTGATGATCGTACTGTGTTCTGGATTATAGGAGGAACTTCCCTTCAGAAAGACTGAAACCAATCATTTCAAATCATAAGGTTTCGCTACGAATAAGTCAGTTTTCCTTCATGTTTTATTTTCCGACATCGTGGGAATAACGCAACACTTGGTATTTTAACGTGACATGAACCCCCACATGACCCCCCCCCCCCCCCCCCCCCCCCCCCAAAAAAAAGGTTTTAAGTCAGTTATTTATATCTTTTGCTGTAGTGTGTCAGTAGGAAATATCAGTAAAAAAAATAAAAAATAAAATAAAAATGAAGTAATGTGGGAAATATGCTTCAAAGACTGGGCAAAATATGGATAAAAAAAAAAAAAAATCTGTCAGTGACTTGCTGAGTGCACGAAAACCAGCCATGTATTGGGCATTTCTTGCAGACCACCTTCCCTGATCTCTGAACACCCCGGGTTGCAGTTAGTTTGCAATGTCCACCCAGATGTTTTGTTTTTCCTTATTTGTATGGTGTCCTTTAAATCTGTTAAATATAACATCTTTGTTTCGCTCTATCTCCTCTAAAATTAGGCCTACATTAATTTCATCTTTTTTGAAAGGTATCTTTTCTTGTTTGTTTTTTTGTTCATACATTTTGTCAGTAGGCTATCTCCGCCTGAATGTAGACTTTAGACTTGTCTTGATTGCTAATCCACAGATGACGATTATAGGTTAAACCTAATAATTAAGGCTAAACATTCAGAATACGATTCCATATAAGGCTATATTTCAGCACTTCATGAATGGACAGCGGCTCTTGGGAAACGCTCGTGGAATGGCTGTGAGCGTTCGTAACCTTGCACGTAGAGAGCGCTCTTAAGAGCTAAGATACATCAGGAAACCCGGCCCTGGCTGCTGTCAGACTCCTTCTGCATACACAAATCTCACTGGATTATTACAATTAATGGCAAAAAGAATGTTTGGAAATGTAAACTGATATTTCCTACTGACACACTACAGCAAAAGACATAAATAACTGACTTAAAACCATTTTTTGGGGGGGGTGGTGTGGGGGGGGGGGGGGGGATATTAACATGCCTAAGATGTTTGCACAGTACTGTATGGCAAGAGCTCTCTTCAGTCGCTGTATTCTTTTCCTCATGATGATTACTTTATTTTTTCCCTTTGCATTTCACTGTGAAAGTATGAAAAATGACAACATGTGCTGCACATTTGTGGTCCGTTCTCCCGATTTATTTTACGATATTCTCCATTAATAATTCACTGGGATGCAGGACGATTTTTCTCCTCGTTTTGTCTCTTTCCAGGTTTGTTTTCACGGGTAAATAAACATTTTTATCTGTCAAAATGACAGAAATAATCACGCAATTCTGAAGTTTTTGGGCTGAAGTTATGAACATTTTTTGATTATGGCAACGTATGTTACATAATACAGATCTAGCTTTATCATCACATCCGTCCATTATTGGAGCTCTTGGGTTCTTCATGGTCTGTTGAAACACCTTGTTGATGCTTTTACACTTTTAAATGTCCTTTTAATGTTCAAAGGTTGAAGGGTGAGTAGAATAATCTAGTTAAAACGTATTATCAATTCTGCTTTCCTAATTTAGTTTATGGCAAAACCATATTTTTTAGCAAATGCAACATGGGAATGCCATGATATCTCTTGTAAATACAATCAAACACACCAAAGCACTTCAGATGCTCATTCAGTGCA
>NC_138738.1:42406712-42409212 GCF_965113295.1 Leuciscus leuciscus | reverse complement strand
TGACCCTAACACCTCACCTGTCCCTAAACTCACCCGTATCCCAGAACAATACCAGCTCAAGTGCTGGACAACACATCAACACTCCGATGTAAAGACACTTCATATAAAGTGAAACACACTGAAAAAAAGAAAAGAAAATGTCCAGGAAAAGTGTTAAAAAATGCTATTTACTTTAAAAAAATTATGGTAACATTATTACACATGTATATTTTTGAGTAGTTTTTAAAGACTTTAATGGAATCTACCAGAATAAATCATGTTAAATCCCCAAAATTATTTACTCTATGACACAATAAATGTAATATTTTTAGGGAAATTAGCTTTTTTATTTGAACTTAAGTTGACTTTCAAAAGTGTGTGATTTAGAGTGAATGGAGCTTACTGAGAAAATGTCCAGGAAAAGTCAGGGAAAAGTTCTGGAAAAGTCCAGGAAAAGTCAGGGAAAAGTCATGATATGAATGTGTGAAAGTGTGACATCACTATTTCCAGAACTAATCTCAAGTCATTCAGAATACACAATAACACAATAACACACTCACATACTCGGCACAATATAGATCTACAATTATTAGTATACACATAACATATTCTTAACATTAATATTAATAATATTCGACTGGTATTTAAATCAAACAGTACATTCAAAACACTTATTTCATATAATATTAATATTTAAATGGGATGATTTTATTACTCAGACTGGCTGATATTAGACAGGACCTATTATTCAAAATTCACTTTTATAGTGTTTTTGAGCATATTTCTGTGTCTGCAGTGAGTGAATATAACCATCCATCCAAATCCATAAATCTGCAACCGTTCAGGGATGTGCTCTAATGTGATGTCACACTGTGCAGGCCCCACCCACTATTAGATTAGCTCCGCCCCTTAGGGAGTATTATTCTTAAACCTAGTAACGTTATTCAGGCATTGAGTGATTCTCAGCTTCTCTTCTGTTGTTTGATTCATATGTATTAATGACTGTCAATTGTCAGCGTTTTTGAACAAATCTGTTGAACACTGCACTGAATCCTTCATAAAGATTCAACTATTTTAGTCTCAAATGAATCAGCGTATTAGAAAGAACCGGTTGAATGAATGACTCAGTGAATCACCCGTGACGATTAGTTCATTGTCTCACTCATAATCAACAGGAATGAATCAGATTTTTCAACAAATCAATTAAATGAATGATTCAATGACTCACTAATATAGACAGTAAATAGTTTTGTTCCCAAATAAATCAGTGTTTTTGAATAAATCACAATGATCCAATAAAGACAGTCACTGGTCACTGGTGTAACTCTTTAATCACAGTAAAGTCCCAGCACTACCTCAGACAGGCGGAGGGATACACACGGTGAACTGTCCCAGAGCCAGAACTAACTCTTCCATATATCAAGTGTCTACTTTACGAAACTCTTACTCAGGCTCGAGGCTCCTACAGATGTAAAGGTGTGGACTTCTAGAACATACATGTTTCTTAAAAGCGGACATGGAATATCCCGACCGGATGTGAGCCGCGGTAAAACTTCCAGGCGGAGGCGAGATGGAATATACCATGAAGGTAACTTTGCAAACTTATGTCGAACAGACATGAATATTAATAGAAACTCCCAGCGGTTTGTGTAGCGATAACAGGCCCTGACTGGTCGCGTTATTCCCGAGCACGAGATGAAAGGAAAAGGATCCGAGGTTTTTCCCGGGCTCGTTTCTCTCGCGCTCTGGGACACAATAGCTCGACCGGCTCTTCAATTAGTTTGCCATCTCAGACTGACGACTTGACAGCTCCAGCTAATTGTTAATCCAGCCATAAATGTTGCTCGGTGTAATTAATCACATAACAATGCCGGAGTTTCCAACAATGGTGTGTGTGTGTCGGCCGTGAATGAAGGTGTGACCCCATTACAATAAACATCTCAGAGCCCAGCGCAGGTCCGGCCAGTATTTAATCTTCATTTAGTGGCGATGTGTGAGTGCTGACTGCAGATCAGTGTGGAAATACCAGCCGGGCGAATGTTAATCTGAGTTCGGTGTGGAAACGGCTCGGGGTCAAACAACATCCATCATTACATGCCCGATCCACACGCAGATGGTGTGAGAGAAAACAGGTATTCTATGAAAGAGCGCGCGAGAGAAGTGTGTGTGTGTGTGTGTGTGTGTGTGTGTAAGAACACAAGATTTTTTTTAATTTTTTATATTGCATAACAGAACAATAACAACACATACAGAGGACCACGATGTATTCAACTATTATCTATTACATTCATAAAAGCATCAAAGAAAAGAGATTTAAAATATATATATATTATAGCCTACAGGGGAAAACTTACAAAAAAATTCCAAAAAGAAAAGGATAAAAAAATTCTATACCGTTTTGATTTTTTATTTCTTGCATCTTTTAAGGCCTCAATAAAATGCTTAATATTCGAGGAGGAGGAGGAGTGTGTGTGTGTGTGTGTGTGTGTGTGTGTGTGTGTGTGTCGTCAGTTGAGTGCCG
>NC_138738.1:42389002-42401502 GCF_965113295.1 Leuciscus leuciscus | reverse complement strand
CTCCAGTCTATTTAACGGATCTTCTATCGCCCTATAATCCATCGCGCTCTTTGAGATCACTAAATTCAAGGCTTTTGGTCATACCTAGGATATCCAGAACCACCAAAGGAGGGAGAGCATTTTCACATTTGGCTCCAAAACTCTGGAATAGTCTTCCTGATACTGTTCGTTGCTCAGACTCGCTCTCTCAGTTTAAAACTAGATTAAAGTCGCATCTCTTCAGCCAGGCATTCATATAATCCTACAGTTCAAACTACAATCCGGCCTCTATCCAATGCCAGAGGAGAACTGGCCCCCGACTGAGCCTGGGTTCTCCCAAGGTTTTTTTTCTCCATTAAGGCACCTGATGGAGTTTTAGGACACCATTAGGTCACTTGATGGAGTTTTTCGGTTCCTTGCCACTGTTGCCTTTGGCTTGCTCAGTTGGGGATATTTTGGGGATATTTAATTTAATTTTATCAATCAATAAATTCCTATTGAAACAAACTTTGTTGTATTATTTTAATTTAATACTGTGAAGCTGCTTTGATGCAATCTGTATTGTGAAAAGCGCTATACAAATAAACTTGACTTGACTTGACTTGACACACACTATCCCAACCCCTAAACCTACCCATCACACACACGCACACACACACACACACACACTAATCCAACCCCTAAACCCACCCATCACACACACGCACACACACACACACACACACACACACACACACACACACACACACACACACACACACACACACACACACACACACACTATCCCAACCCCTAAACCTACCCATCACACACACGAATACACACACACACACACACACACACACACACACACACACACACACACACACACACACACACACACACACACACACACACACACACACACACACACACACACTATCCCAACCCCTAAACCTACCCATCACACACACACACACACACACACACACACACACACACACACACACACACACACACACACACACACACACACACACACACACACACTATCTATCCCAACCCCTAAACCTACCCATCACACACACACACACACTAATCCAACCCCTAAACCTACCCATCACACACACACACACACACACACACACACACACACACACACACACACACACACACACACACACACACACACACACACACACACACACACACTAATCCAACCCCTAAACCTACCCATCACACACACACACACACACACACACACACACACTAACTAAACCGACCCCTAAACCCATCACACCCACACACACTAACTAATCCGACCCCTAAACCCATCACACCCACACACACACTAACTAATCCGACCCCTAAACCCATCACACCCACACACACACTAACTAATCCGACCCCTAAACCCATCACACCCACACACACTAACTAATCCGACCCCTAAACCCATCACACACACACACACTAACTAATCCGACCCCAAAACCCATCACACCCACACACACTAACTAATCCGACCCCTAAACCTATCACACCCACACACACTAACTAATCCGACCCCTAAACCCATCACACACCCTAAACCCATCACACACACACACACACACACTAACTAATCCGACCCCTAAACCCATCACACACACACCCACACACACTAACTAATCCGACCCCTAAACCCATCACACACACACACACACTAACTAATCCGACCCCTAAACCTATCACACACACACACTCACCACGTCTCCTCACCACGTCTCCCAGCGTTTGACTTGTCATAACCCAAGATGTCTCTGTATAGCATAGTGTCATACATTTGTGCTCCAGTGTTCTGCGAATGATCTGTAAATCGCAGATGCGCATGCGTCGCGTCTGAACGCGTTGTTGTTTTTGGAGCTCTATCGATTTGATTTATAATTCTTGATTTTTCTCTTTAAACTCACTTACAACGAACATTTTCTACTTTTCCTCGCTGAGAAGCACTAACGTTACTGCTCAAACCTCATAGTTACAACGCAGACTGTTGAGCAGACGCGTCTCAAGCCTATTAGTGATCCAACGCTGCATACTCTTAAAGGTACGTCCGTAGATCACGGCTGAACGCGTCTTCTCCACACTCATTTACAAAAAAAAAATTTTTCCGCCTATCGTGCGTCTACTCTACACCCCTACCAAAAAAAATAAATAAACGGATTATATCCAAGACTCCAGTCATAAATTAGTATTAATATTGATAGCATCACTGGTAGCTTCGTTGCTAACTCACTGTCCATCTGTTAAAATGGCGAATATATCAGATGTAAGTAGTCTACCTTTTGGTGCAGGTGAGGACACATTTGAGCTTCACGCACTGCAGTCTGAGCTGGAAGCTGTTGAGAAACAGATCCACGACCTTTTATTGAGACAGGCCGAGCTGAGAGACCGGTGTTTGGCTCTTGAAACATCACGCGCCGATGCACACAAATCAGTGTTTAACGTTACTAACCCGCTGACTCCGACCGCGTCTACTCCGTGCGTTCCTCAGCATCGGTCGCGATCAGCCATGGTCTCGTTCACTCCGGCTCCAACACGCCACCACGAAGCCTGGGTGGTTCCGCAGCGGAAGACGCGAGTCAGGTTTAGACCAAGACTTTCTCCGACCCTCCCGGTTTTCGAGTTATCCACACAAAACCGCTTCTCCCCTCTTCGCGAAACAGAACGCGATGCTGTGATCATCGGCGATTCCATCGTTCGGCACGTACACGCTACGTTAGGTAAAAGTAAGGTGCAAAGTCACTGCTTTCCTGGTGCTCGTGTTTCTGAAATCGCTGCTCGCGTTCCCGAGATCCTGAACGGTGACGAGCGCGTCGGAACTGTGGTCCTGCACGCGGGAGTGAACGACATCAGGCTGCGCCAGACGGAGATTCTGAAGAAAGACTTCAGGAATCTGATCGATACGGTACGCAGCACATCGCCTGAAACAACGATCATTGTGTCAGGACCGCTTCCCACGTACCGACTAGGGCATGAAAAGTTCAGCAGATTATTTGCGCTAAATGAATGGTTAATGTCATGGTGCAATGAGCAGAAACTGCTCTTTGTAAATAATTGGAATCTGTTTTGGGAGCGTCCTAGGCTTTTCTGTGCTGATGGCTTACACCCAAGCAGATTCGGAGCGGATATTCTGTCCGATAACATCTCCAAAATGTTAAATACCCTTTGACTAGTAACCAAAAGTCCAAATCATAGTCTCTGCTGCACCAATTTAACTGATATAAATACTAGTGTAGAACATTGCATAGAAACCGTGTCTATTCCTCGTTTAGTGAGATCAAATAATAAATCTACTGCAGGATCTATGAAAAATCTAATTGTTATTCAACAGAAAATGTTGCTATTAGTAAACAATAACTATTTATAAAGCTAGGTCTTCTAAACATTAGATCACTCACACCTAAGGCAGTTATTGTAAATGAAATAGTCACAGATAATAGCTTCGATGTACTTTGCCTTACTGAAACCTGGCTTATACCAAATGATTATTTCGGTATTAATGAGTCTACTCCTCCTGGATACTGTTATAAGCATGAGCCCCGTCTGATTGGCCGTGGCGGAGGTGTTGCAACCATCTACAGAGATATTCTCAATGTTACTCAGAAAACGGGTTATAAGTTTATTTCATTTGAAGTACTTGTACTAAATGTTACGCTCTTAGATGTTAGAAAAACATCCCTATTATCTCTAGCCTTGGCAACCGTATATAGACCGCCAGGGCCTTACGCTGATTTCCTAAAAGAGTTTGCAGATTTTCTCTCAGACCTATTAGTCAATGTCGATAAAGCACTAATTGTTGGAGATTTTAACATACACGTAGATAATCCAAATGATGCGTTAGGAGCTGCGTTTACAGATTTATTAAATTCATTTGGGGTCAAGCAAAACGTCACCAGACCAACTCATCGTCTTAATCATACACTCGATTTAATTATATCATATGGAACCGATCCAACCGATATAGATATCATTCCACAAAGTGATGATGTCACTGATCACTACATGGTAACTTGCATATTACGTACTGCTGTAATATGTCATGCGGCGTCGCGTTATCAACCAGGCAGAACAATCCTCCCATCCACCATAGATAATTTCTCAAATTGCTTATCTAATCTGTCTCAGCTGCTGCCTGAACCCAAACAAACAGGTGAACTAGAAGAACTAACTAGCGCTATGAGCACCATTCTCTCTAGAACATTGGATGTGGTTGCACCTATTAAATTAAAAAAGGTCAGAGAGAAAAATAAAGCACCATGGTATAACAATACTACGCATGTTTTAAAGCGAGAAACCCGTATTTTAGAGCGTAAATGGAAAAAAAACTAATTTAGAGGTCTTTAGAATCGCGTGGAAAGACAGTATGTCACGTTATAAAAAGGCCCTAAAAGCGGCCAGGGCTGAGCACCTCCGCAAACTAATAGAAAACAACCAAAACAATACAAGGTTTTTATTTAACACCGTGGCTAGACTAACAAATAAACAGACGTCACCCGAACAAAATATCCCGTTACAGTTCAGTAGTAATGATTTCATGAACTTCTTCACTGAGAAAATAGAAAGCATCAGAACCACAATTGTAAACGTTCAATCTTCAATCGCGCCTTATAATTCAGCTTCAATTATCACCCCGCAAGAACAATTACAGTGCTTTACAACTATAGAACAAAAAGAGTTAAATAAACGTATCACTTCATCTAAAACAACAACATGTTCATTAGATCCTATACCAACTAAACTACTGAAAGAAGTGTTACCTGTAGTGGAAGAGCCTCTCCTCAATATTATTAACTCGTCTTTATCTTTAGGTCATGTTCCAAGAACATTTAAACTGGCAGTTATAAAACCTCTCATTAAGAAACCACAATTAGATCATAATAATCTAGCAAATTATAGACCCATTTCAAATCTTCCATTTATGTCTAAAATATTAGAAAAAGTGGTGTCTGCTCAACTGGGCTCTTTCTTGCAACAAAATTATATCTATGAAAAGTTTCAGTCTGGATTCAGACCGCATCATAGCACTGAAACTGCGCTCGTTAAAATCACAAATTATTTACTTTTAGCTTCTGACCAAGGCTGTATCTCAATACTAGTTTTACTTGATCTTAGTGCTGCGTTCGATACTATAGATCACACATTACTCTTAGATCGACTACAAAATTATACTGGTGTTCAAGGACAAGCACTAAGCTGGTTCAAATCATACCTATCTGACCGCTACCATTTTGTCTATTTAAATGGAGAAAAATTGATCATAACTCCAGTAAACTATGGAGTGCCGCAGGGATCTGTGTTAGGCCCTCTGTTATTCTCAATATATATGATGCCACTTGGAAATATTATAAGGAAACATGGAATTAGTTTCCATTGTTATGCTGATGACACTCAAATATATATTTCATCACGGCCGGATGAAAACGCTAAATTTTCCAAATTGACAGAGTGTGTTAAAGATATAAAAGATTGGATGACGCGTAATTTTCTTTTATTAAATCCAGACAAGACAGAGGTAATACTTATCGGTTCAAAAAAACGCCCACAAAACATCGCACAATACAACTTTAACATCATAGGATGTCCTGTTACTTTATCCTCTACAGTAAAAGACCTGGGTGTTATACTCGATTGCAACCTGTCTTTTGAAAATCATATTTCATATGTTACAAAAACAGCCTTTTTCCACCTTAGAAGCATTGCTAAGCTACGTAATATGCTATCAGTTTCTGATGCAGAAAAGTTAGTTCATGCATTCATGACCTCGAGACTGGATTACTGTAATGCCTTATTAGCTGGTTGTCCTGCATCCTCAATAAACAAGCTACAGTTAGTCCAAAATGCCGCCGCTAGAGTTCTTACGAGATCAAGAAAATTTGATCATATAACACCGATTTTATCATCACTGCATTGGTTACCTATAAAGTTCCGTATTAATTACAAGGTATTGCTACTGACTTATAAAGCCCTAAACGGCTTAGCTCCAGTCTATTTAACGGATCTTCTATCGCCCTATAATCCATCACGCTCTTTAAGATCACTAAATTCAAGGCTTTTGGTCATACCTAGGATATCCAGAACCACCAAAGGAGGGAGAGCATTTTCACATTTGGCTCCAAAACTCTGGAATAGTCTTCCGGATACTGTTCGTTGCTCAGACTCGCTCTCCCAGTTTAAAACTAGATTAAAGTCGCATTTCTTCAGCCAGGCATTCATATAATCCTATAGTTCAAACTACAATCCGGCCTCTAGCTCATAAATGCCAGAGGAGAACTGGCCCCCGACTGAGCCTGGGTTCTCCCAAGGTTTTTTTTCTCCATTAGGTCACCTGATGGAGTTTTAGGACACCATTAGGTCACTTGATGGAGTTTTTCGGTTCCTTGCCACTGTTGCCTTTGGCTTGCTCAGTTGGGGATATTTTGGGGATATTTTATTTTATTTTATCAATCAATAAATTCCTCTTGAAACAAACTTTGTTGTGTTATTTTAATTTAATACTGTGAAGCTGCTTTGATACAATCTGTATTGTGAAAAGCGCTATACAAATAAACTTGACTTGACTTGACACACACACTAACTAATCCGACCCCTAAACCCATCACACACGCACACACACACACACACACACACCCATCACACACACACACACACACACACACACACACACTAACTAATCCGACCCCTAAACCTATCACACCCACACCCACACACACTAACTAATCCGACCCCTAAACCCATCACACCCACACACACTAACTAATCCGACCCCTAAACCCATCACACACACACACACTAACTAATCCGACCCCTAAACCTATCACACCCACACCCACACACACTAACTAATCCGACCCCTAAACCCATCACACCCACACACACTAACTAATCCGACCCCTAAACCCATCACACCCACACACACTAACTAATCCGACCCCTAAACCTATCACACCCACACACACTAACTAATCCGACCCCTAAACCCATCACACACACACACACTAACTAATCCGACCCCTAAACCCATCACACACACTAACTAATCCGACCCCTAAACCCATCACACCCACACACACTAACTAATCCGACCCCTAAACCCATCACACCCACACACACTAACTAATCCGACCCCTAAACCCATCACACCCACACACACTAACTAATCCGACCCCTAAACCCATCACACCCACACGCACTAACTAATCCGACCCCTAAACCTATCACACCCACACACACTAACTAATCCGACCCCTAAACCTATCACACCCACACACACCAACTAATCCGACCCCTAAACCCATCACACACACACACACTAACTAATCCGACCCCTAAACCCATCACACACACACACACTAACTAATCCGACCCCTAAACCCATCACACCCACACACACTAACTAATCCGACCCCCTAAACCCATCACACCCACACACACTAACTAATCCGACCCCTAAACCCATCACACCCACACACACTAACTAATCCGACCCCTAAACCCATCACACACACACACACACACACTAACTAATCCGACCCCTAAACCCATCACACACACTAACTAATCCGACCCCTAAACCCATCACACACACACACACACTAACTAATCCGACCCCTAAACCCATCACACCCACACACACTAACTAATCCGACCCCTAAACCCATCACACACACACACACACTAACTAATCCGACCCCTAAACCTATCACACCCACACCCACACACACTAACTAATCCGACCCCTAAACCCATCACACCCACACACACTAACTAATCCGACCCCTAAACCTATCACACCCACACACACTAACTAATCCGACCCCTAAACCTATCACACCCACACACACTAACTAATCCGACCCCTAAACCCATCACAGCCACACGCACTAACTAATCCGACCCCTAAACCTATCACACCCACACACACTAACTAATCCTACCCCTAAACCCATCACACACACTAACTAATCCGACCCCTAAACCCATCACACACACTAACTAATCCTTCACCTTCACCTTCACCAGCAACAGACTTCACCTCTCTCCTAGCCTCTTTCGATCTCAAACGACTCATCAGCTACTCACAAATCAGGCAACCAACTGGACCTGGTTTACACACGCAACTGCACCACAGAAAACATCCTGGTGACACCTCTCCACGTTTCAGATCATTTCCTCATTACTTTCAGTCTACAACTCTCTACCCCTGCACCCCCACCCCCACCACCAGTCACTTTCAGACGAAACCTGCGCTCACTTTCCCCCTCCCATCTCTCCTCTGCCGTGTCATCCTCTCTTCCCCCACCCTCACAATTCTCATCTCTGGATGTGAATACCGCAACGGACACCTTATGCTCCACTCTAATCTCTTCTCTAGACATTATCTGCCCTCTCTCCTCCAGGCCAGCACGCACTACTCCCTCTAACCCCTGGTTATCTGAGGTTCTTCGGGAACACCGGACCAAACTCAGGGCAGCGGAGAGGAAATGGCACAAATCAAAAGACGCATCTGACCTGAGTATGTATCAATCTCTCCTCTCCTCCTTTTCTGTTGATGTTCATGCTGCAAAATCTTCATACTTCCACAACAAGATCAACAGCTCCTCCAACACACGATTACTCTTCAAGACATTCAACTCTCTCCTCTGTCCACCTCCACCACCTCCCGCCTCCTCCTTAACTGCTGACGATTTTGCGACCTTCTTCACCAACAAAACAACAGCTATCAGCAGTCAGTTCTCAGCTCCACACACACAGGAACCCAGACCGACCCCTTCCACAGCCAATACCCCTCTGTCCTCCTTTTCTTCGCTAACCGAGGAAGAAGTATCTACACTTCTCCTCTCCAGTCACCCTACCACCTGCACGCTTGACCCCATCCCCTCACACCTTCTACAAGCCATCTCTCCCACACTTCTACCATCACTCACACACATCATCAACTCATCCCTCCACACTGGCACCTTCCCTACAGCATTCAAGCAGGCTCGGGTTACTCCACTGCTCAAAAAACCAACGCTAAACACATCATTGGTAGAGAATTACAGACCTATCTCTCTCCTACCATTCATTGCGAAGACACTTGAAAGAGCTGTCTTCAACCAACTAACATCCTTCTTGTCTCTAAACAACCAGCTGGATGTCAACCAATCTGGCTTCAAGAAAGGACATTCAACTGAGACTGCATTACTGTCAGTCACAGAAGCCCTACGGATGGCAAAAGCTGCTTCCAAATCTTCAGTCCTCATTCTCCTGGATCTGTCTGCTGCCTTCGACACGGTGAATCATCAGATCCTTCTGTCCACCCTCTCATCACTGGGCATCACAGGAACTTCACTCCACTGGTTTGAGTCCTATCTCACAGGTAGGTCCTTCAAGGTCGCATGGAGAGGCGAGGTATCCAGAGCACATCAGCTGACCACAGGGGTTCCCCAGGGTTCAGTTCTTGGTCCCCTCCTCTTCTCCATCTACACCACATCACTGGGACACATCATACAGGCACACGGTTTTTCCTACCACTGCTATGCTGATGACACACAGCTCTTCCTCTCCTTTCAACCAGATGATCCCACAGTAGCTGCACGGGTCTCAAGCTGTCTGGCGGACATCTCCACATGGATGAAGGAACACCACCTGCAGCTCAACCTGGCAAAGACTGAGCTTCTCGTCCTCCCTGCCAATCCGTCTCTACAGCACGACTTCACCATCCAGCTAGAGTCATCATTAATCACCCCATCAAGATCGGTCAGAAATCTTGGAGTAACGTTTGATGACCAGCTGACCTTCACAGATCACATTTCAAAGACAGCTCGATCATGCAGGTTTGCACTGCACAACATCAGGAAGATCAGGCCTTTCCTAACTGAGCATGCAACACAACTTATCGTCCAGGCCCTGGTCATCTCTAGGCTTGACTACTGCAATGCCCTTCTGGCTGGACTCCCAGCATGTGCGACCAAACCCCTACAGATGATCCAGAATGCTGCAGCTCGTCTTGTCTTCAACGAGCCCAAGAGGGCCCACGTCACTCCTCTGTTCATCTCTCTGCACTGGCTACCTCTAGCTGCTCGCATCAAGTTCAAGGCACTGACGCTTGCTTACAGAACTATCACAGGCTCAGCTCCCTCCTACTTTCACTCACTCCTACGAGTCTACATCCCTACCAGACACCTACGATCGGTCAACGAGCGACGTCTCGTGGTTCCATCACAGAAAGCCACAAAATCACTTTCCAGAACATTCTCATTTACAGTTCCATGCTGGTGGAACGCTCTCCCCACCCTCATCCGGAATGCAGAATCCCTGACAACATTCAAAAAACAGCTGAAAACCCATCTCTTCCGTGAGCACTTAACCTTATATAAAAAAAAAAAAAAAAAAAAAAAAATCCTTTCCCTTTGAAACATCACTTATCAGGCTTATGCTACTCTGAATAATACCTGAACTTCGTATTTTGAGCACTTCCTGCGTTGTTGTTGCTTTTGCCTCTTTATGATGACTCGCTGAACTTAGTCCTAATTTGTAAGTCGCTTTGGATAAGGGCGTCTGCTAAATGACTAAATGTAAAATGTAAATGTAATCCGACCCCTAAACCCATCACACACACACACACACACACTAACTAATCCGACCCCTAAACCCATCACACACACACACACACACACACACTAACTAATCCGACCCCTAAACCCATCACACACACTAACTAATCCGACCCCTAAACCCATCACACACACACACACACTAACTAATCCGACCCCTAAACCCATCACACACACTAACTAATCCGACCCCTAAACCCATCACACACACCCACACACACTAACTAATCCGACCCCTAAACCCATCACACACACTAACTAATCCGACCCCTAAACCCATCACACACACACACACACTAACTAATCCGACCCCTAAACCCATCACACACACACACACACTAACTAATCCGACCCCTAAACCCATCACACCCACACACACTAACTAATCCGACCCCTAAACCCATCACACCCACACACACTAACTAATCCGACCCCTAAACCCATCACACACACACACACACACACACACACACACACACACACACACTAACTAATCCGACCCCTAAACCCATCACACACACTAACTAATCCGACCCCTAAACCCATCACACCCACACACACTAACTAATCCGACCCCCTAAACCCATCACACCCACACACACTAACTAATCCGACCCCTAAACCCATCACACCCACACACACTAACTAATCCGACCCCTAAACCCATCACACACACACACACACACACACACACACACACACACACACACACACACACACACACACACACACACACACACACACACACACTAACTAATCCGACCCCTAAACCCATCACACACACACACACACACACACACACACACACACACACACACACACTAACTCGACCCATCACACAAAACTTTCTGCATTTTTACATTTTCAAAAAAACTCATTCTGTATGATTTATTAGCTTGTTTCCTCAATTTAGGTCCACAGTGACACGAGTCCCCACACACACACTTACTCACTCACTCACACACACACACACTTACTCACTCACTCACACATACACACACACACACACACACACACACACACTCGACCGGCCAAGGTGAGCTCAGTGAGGCGAGGATGTCAGAAACCTTCCATTAAAGCTTTTCTTTCACACCTCAAACCTCACAGGAGAAACGAGAGGCACACACTCCTGACGCACGTCAGTGAACGCAGCGCTTTAAGGGCCTCGAGTGTGTGTGTGTGTGTGTGTGTGTGTGTGTGTGTGTGTGTGTGTGTGTTCTGGATGGTTTTCAGCCCTCTGGGGTCAGTAAATGACCACCACTTCCCTCTCCATCACTACAGGACACTGGTAAACACACTCCTTTGTTCACTAGAAAACGTTTTTCGTATAATATTTATATTTTATTTCAGCTTATTTAAATTTGACACCTTATGAATCCAGCAGGTGCGTGGAAATATAAATAAAAGCAAATTAATCTAATTTTACGTGATCTTCATCATTCCTGTTTTCCAGGCGCATTTCTGAAACATATTAATATAGGATTTTTTATAGGATTTTCTTTATTCATATTGGTGAAAAAAGCTAAAATAAAATATAAATATTAGATGAAAAACTTAAATGTGTCTAAAATTTACTCAAATTAAAATTTAAATAAAAATAAAACTTAAACAAAAAATATTACTGAAAATATAAAAAAAAAAAAACAAAAAAAAAAAACAATAAATACTATAATAGTATTACACTATTATACCCCAGCGAACAGAGAACGTTCTGTCAAGGTTTTATCAAAGTTATGAACAAACGTTCTTCCAGAAACATTATTAAAACATTCGTTCAAAGTTATCTGGTCTTTAATAATGTTCTCAAAACATTTGCACAATCATACATCATTCATGGAATATTTTTACCTGAAACATTCAGTTGGACGTTCTAACGTTTTTAAATGTTCAGAGGACATTCTATAG
>NC_138738.1:42364002-42381502 GCF_965113295.1 Leuciscus leuciscus | reverse complement strand
AGCGCTCACTAACTCACGGTCACTGTAGTGTACACCGTAAAGCACGAACACCGTCTCCCACAGCACGCTTTATTCAGCGCATCTTATTCCTATCACTTATTTTAATAATTTTCACAGATTAGGCATCACTCAAAAGCTTAAACACTTGAGATCTGACGTGTATAATAGTATAATAATAGCTTGAAGTGATGCTGGGACAGAAATGTATTTATTTGCACATCAAAAAACAACAATAATGGAGTGTGTGTTAAACTAAATCTCTTAAAATCTTAGTTTTTGTGAAATAAACACATCTGGCTTTGAGTTTATACCAATTTCGAGTCCAAATTATCTAGTAAAATATATATATATATTGTATAAAATAAAAATGTTTAGCGCCGCACGTTTGTCTAAGAGATCAACCTTATATCTGCATTCCAGAGCGTTCATGAATTACAAGCACAAATAGTGCATTTTCACGTCGATGCTCGATCATTACTTCATTTAGTGTGTTTTTTTCAATCGCTAGGACACATTTTTCAATACTTTTGATATTGCAACATGACATCATGACTTTGCGTAAACATACACGCCACTTTCAAGTCAAGTGGCGTGTTATTTATACGCATTTTGAGCTATCCGCGTGTATGTCCACGCCGAAACGAACCGTCATCTTCCGCGTGTATGTCCACGCCGAAACGAACCGTCATCTTCCGCGTGTATGTCTACGCCGTTAAACATCAGAGTGATTCCGCGTGTATGTGTACGCCGTTAAACGTCAGAGTGATTCCATGTGTATGTCTACGCCGTTAAACGTCAGAGTGATTCCGCGTGTATGTCTACGCCGTTAAACGTCCGAGTGATTCCGCGTGTATGTCTACGCCATTAAATGTCCGAGTGATTCCGCGTGTATGTGTACGCCGTTAAACGTCAGAGTGATTCCGCGTGTATGTCTACGCCGTTAAACGTCAGAGTGATTCCGCGTGTATGTGTACGCCGTTAAACGTCAGAGTGATTCCGCGTGTATGTGTACGCCGTTAAACGTCCGAGTGATTCCGCGTGTATGTGTACGCCGTTAAACGTCAGAGTGATTCCGCGTGTATGTGTACGCCGTTAAACGTCAGAGTGATTCCGCGTGTATGTCTACGCCGTTAAATGTCCGAGCGAAACTGAGCAAAATGTATATCTACATCTGGGGAGCAATTTTTTTTTTCCTAGGATGGTAGGGGAACACTCATAAATGGTATTAACCCCAGTGACGGGTAGGTTTAGGGACGGGGTTGGGGTAAGTCATATATATACAGTAATGTAACGTTAAGTCACCGGCGTTGATAAACACGCTGAAAATCGATTATGCGTGTTGATAACACGGCAAAAATGGAAATACGAATTGGCGTGTCATACATACGCCATTTCATGAGATCAGTCTGGATATTTCCATACCAACTTACAGCTTCACAAGTTCATTTCACATGCAAAATGCACTAAAACCACCAAAACAGTTGGAAAAGTGACCGAAGCATTTAAACACGTGTGCTAGCGATTGTAAAGCATAAACCCTGTAAACATCAGCAGAGCTTCATCTGAGCATGTGTGTGTGTGGTGTCAGTCTTGTGTACGTGTTTCCAAAATGTTTCTTCAGACAGTTCTTTTCTTTTGCAGTTGTTTGCTTAAGCACAATGATTCTCACCTGTACAAACTCCATCTGTCTGCACCTTCATCATCATCATCATCATCAGGATGAATGAAATAAAGACAAGCTGGAGGACAGTTCAGATACACAACAATAGACAGAGAGAGAAACAGCGGGAGGAATCACTTAACATTCCCACATCAACTCTTTCCTGTTCACAACATTTCTACTTCCCAATCCTTTATTTACAGTACGGCTTCAATTCCCAAGCTCCACTGTTTACCTCCAATAATAACATGGAACTATTAATCACAATCTCTCGCTTTTTACGGCATTTTCCTGTAAACTTCCACTCAGAGAGAACAAACAAAACACGTTCGGTCGCCATAGTATCAGAGCTGGTTTAAAGGCTCTCAGCATTTGTTGAAACTGTAAACAAGAAATGTGAAAGAGACGCGGTGCTGATGTGACGCCAGACGCCAGACAAACCAGATCCTACTGGTCCTGAACCAGGATCCACAGAGGTCAGAGGTCACCGTGTTCAACATCTCAATCTAGTCTTATTCCTGTTTGTGTTCAGCACAGCAAGCTTTGGGAAGGTTATGAATCATCTGAAGCAGAATCAACTGTTTGCATGGGTCATAATGCACGTCAAACACAGTCAATAATGTGTATTAAAAGATGAACATGCCGTTAAAGGGGTTTATGGCAGAGACACTGCAGCATTTAAAGGAAAGATTGACCATTTATGCAATTAGAGGAGAGAAACATTTCAAGTTTTGAGTCGTGGTCGCTGTGAGGTAACAGATATGGCAATCACAACTTTGAATGGTTTACTTATAGAAGTGAATATGGATGGTTGAAAGATTAGCGTTTGATGTATTGATCATTTGTTGAAGAATCTTAGGCTAAAATTAGTTTTTTTTTATCATTTAAAAAAATTATTTTCCTTACGAGGCCCGAAAGAAGTACATTTTTATCTACAATTGATTACGGTGCTCTTTTCTCTACATCTCTACTTAGAAAGCTAGACTTTCTTTTCTTTTAACGCTCCTTGGGCTTGGAATGAATTGCAAAATGTACTTAATCTAGACGCACTTCCAACCTTGAGCACTTTTCGATGTCTCCTGCACAATGTTTTAACCCTTTAAAACCGGATGTGTCGTCGACAAGCTGTATTCATGTCACTGTAACACTTCAACCGTTTGCACTATTCAAATAATTCAAAATAATAGTTCCTGAAAGTAGACATCAGGCACTTTTCACCAATATACGGCTTATTACAGTAATGTCATGCTTCCCGTCTGCAAATGACAGCAGCGCGGGAGGGAAGGATTTGAACAGAGCGATACGACGCGCGGCAGGTTAGAGTGTGTTGGATTGCATAAAATAATAAAAGAAACGAACAAATACATGGCGAAAGAAGTGTTAGACAGCAGAAGAGGGGATTGGGATGATTTTTAATGAAACTTGGGAGGCGGATGGCGTTACTCTTTCACGTATCGAAGCACGTGGTGAGTGCATGTGTATGTGTGCGTGCCTATGAATGCGTGCATGTGTATGTGTGCGTGCCTATGAATGCGTGCATGTGTATGTGTGCGTGCGTGCATGAAAAAAAGTGTCCTAAATGAAAACTGTGCAACCCAATGTCACAAAAAAGACTTGTATATATGTATTATAGTTCATTTTTCAACTTTAAAGTGTTAATTTCTTTCATTCATGATTTTTCAGTTTTTTTCTAAATAAAAATCAGTAAATTTATTCTCGTTTTTTTTGTCTATTTAAATTCTATTTACAAAACTCACCACACACAATAATGGTCAATAACTGTAATTTTTTTGAAAGCTTATCTTTTTCTGAAAAAGATGACACCTTGCACATGAAGATAGCACATTGTTTTAGCATTTTACAATAAAAAAATCTAATTATGTGAAAAACACCTATTTTAGCTTCAGGTTCTAAAGGGTTAAAGGAAACTTGCAATTGTTTCTCTTGATTTTGTTTTATTTATTTAATTTTGAATGTGTAAATTGCGGTATTGTAATTTTCTGTGAAACTTTATTTGCTGCCGTCTCGACCAGGACTCTCTGGAAGAAGGGATAGCAATATCTCAATGTGATTATCCTGGTTAAATAAAGGATAATAAATAAATAAATAAATAAATAAATAAAACCCATTAATCAAATCTGTAGAGAAAACTAGGAGTAACACTATCGTGATTAAATGTTGTGGGTGGTTGCTAGGGCGTTGCTATGCGATCACAGGTCTGATCTGCAATTATATAAAAAAGACGTTTGATGGACGTCACTCCAACTAGTCATTAAATACAAGGGTTCACATACTTTTCCCACCCTGCATGCTTCATTAAATGCATGTAAACACATCCTGCTGTATTTGTGTATGCAGACCGTGTGATCAGATCAAAATTCATGACCAATTTATGCCAAAATCCATACTTTTTCCCGCGACCGTAGCTATTCTGGACATAAAAGCAGGGGATGAAACGAGGCTCACGTTCAGATGATCACTAACAGTCGAGCACAAACGACCTGTAGTCCGTCAGTATGATGATATTTGCATGTTTACTTCCTAACGCCAGCGGGAAACACAAGCAAGTTCAGTTCATCAGAACACATCAGAGAATGCTTGGATCGTGTGTTTGATTGCGATGAACACTCGTGCACCTGATGCTTTACTGCCGCTTGTGTAATGGATGACAGCAGAGATGAATACAGTCGTATTATTAATGTAAGACTGACAGAGCGATGGCGTGAGTTATGGCCGCCTTTAGTTCAGACTCGCCGTTTCATGAGGCCTTCTGCTGAAAGCCATACATAAATGTCACTCGGCAGTGACCATAAACTATTACACAGGCAATTGGTTAGAAGATTTCCTCTGTTATCTATCACGGTTATTTACTAGTGTTTCTTTGTCGGAGCTGAACTGTGTCTGCTGCGTTTGAGCCGCTTCATTATGAAGCGTGGTGTATTTTCCAGGTGTTAGCGGGGCTTTTTCTGAGAAGAAGATGCACCTAAAAGCTCTATTACTATGATAATGAAGTGGAGGAAGCTCTGGGCGAAATGTAGAGCTCAGAAACGGCTTATTTAAATATCAAACCTGCACACACACGGAGCTGAGCGCAAACACAGGTACCATTGAGGACAGGTGGGGTGTCTAACTCTCAGATGCTTCTCTTTCATACACTAAAAAATCTTGTGTTATTTTTTAATACCCAAATCCTGAGTTGAGCCTTTTGGGTCATTTTTGGGGGGTTATTTTTTCAGTGTTTGGGCAGTTTTTGTGTTACCCAGATCCTGGGTCAGACATAACAACTCAGTGTTTGGGTAGTTTTTGTGTTACCCAGATCCTGGGTCAGACGTAACAACCCAGTGTTTGGATAGTTTTTGTGTAACACAGATCCTGGGTCAGACGTAACAACCCAGTGTTTGGGTAATTTTTGTGTAACACAGATCCTGGGTCAGACGTAACAACCCAGTGTTTGGGTCATTTTTGGGGGGTTATTTGTTCAGTGTTTGTGTAGTTTTTGTGTTACCCAGATCCTGGGTCAGACCTAACAACCCAGTGTTTGGGTAGTTTTTGTGTAACACAGATCCTGGGTCAGACGTAACAACTCAGTGTTTGGGTCATTTTTGTGTTACCCAGATCCTGGGTCAGACGTAACAACCCAGTGTTTGGGTAGTTTTTGTGTAACACAGATCCTGGGTCAGACGTAACAACCCAGTGTTTGAGTAGTTTTTGTGTTACCCAGATCCTGGGTCAGACATAACAACCCAGTGTTTGGGTAGTTTTGTGTTACCCAGATCCTGGGTCAGACGTAACAACCCAGTGTTTGGGTAGTTTTTGTGTTACCCAGATCCTGGGTCAGACGTAACAACCCAGTGTTTGTGTAGTTTTTGTGTTAACCAGATCCTGGGTCAGACGTAACAACTCAGTGTTTGGGTAGTTTTTGTGTTACTCAGATCCTGGGTCAGACGTAATAACCCAGTGTTTGGGTAGTGTTTGTGTTACCCACCTCCTGGGTCAGACGTAACAACCCAGTGTTTGGGTAGATTTTGTGTTACCCAGATCCTGGGTCAGACGTAACAACCCAGTGTTTGTGTAGTTTTTGTGTCAACCAGATCCTGGGTCAGACGTAACAACTCAGTGTTTGGGTAGTTTTTGTGTTACTCAGATCCTGGGTCAGACGTAATAACCCAGTGTTTGGGTAGTGTTTGTGTTACCCACCTCCTGGGTCAGACGTAATAACCCAGTGTTTGGGTAGATTTTGTGTTACTCAGATCCTGGGTCAGACGTAACAACCCAGTGTTTGTGTGGTTTTTGTGTTACCCAGATCCTGGGTCAGACGTAACAACTCAGTGTTTGGGTAGTTTTTGTGTTACCCAGATCCTGGGTCAGACGTAATAACCCAGTGTTTCGGTAGTGTTTGTGTTATCCAGCTCCTGGGTCAGACGTAACAACCCAGTGTTTGGGTAGTTTTTGTGTTACTTAGATCCTGGGTCAGACGTAATAACCCAGTGTTTGGGTAGTGTTTGTGTTACCCACCTCCTGGGTCAGACGTAACAACCCAGTGTTTGGGTAGTTTTTGTGTTACTCAGATCCTGGGTCAAACGTAATAACCCAGTGTTTGGGTAGTGTTTGTGTTACTCAGATCCTGGGTCAGACGTAATAACCCAGTGTTTGGGTAGTTTTGTGTTACCCAGATCCTGGGTCAGATGTAACAACCCAGTGTTTGGGTAGTTTTTGTGTTACCCAGATCCTGGGTCAGACGTAACAACCCAGTGTTTGTGTAGTTTTTGTGTTACCCAGATCCTGGGTCAGACGTAACAACTCAGTGTTTGGGTAGTTTTTGTGTTACTCAGATCCTGGGTCAGACGTAATAACCCAGTGTTTGGGTAGTTTTTGTGTTACCCACCTCCTGGGTCAGACGTAACAACCCAGTGTTTGGGTAGATTTTGTGTTACCCAGATCCTGGGTCAGACGTAACAACCCAGTGTTTGTGTGGTTTTTGTGTTACCCAGATCCTGGGTCAGACGTAACAACTCAGTGTTTGGGTAGTTTTTGTGTTACCCAGATCCTGGGTCAGACGTAATAACCCAGTGTTTCGGTAGTGTTTGTGTTACCCAGCTCCTGGGTCAGACGTAACAACCCAGTGTTTGGGTAGTTTTTGTGTTACTCAGATCCTGGGTCAGACGTAATAACCCAGTGTTTGGGTAGTTTTTGTGTTACCCACCTCCTGGGTCAGACGTAACAACCCAGTGTTTGGGTAGATTTTGTGTTACCCAGATCCTGGGTCAGACGTAACAACCCAGTGTTTGTGTGGTTTTTGTGTTACCCAGATCCTGGGTCAGACGTAACAACTCAGTGTTTGGGTAGTTTTTGTGTTACCCAGATCCTGGGTCAGACGTAATAACCCAGTGTTTCGGTAGTGTTTGTGTTACCCAGCTCCTGGGTCAGACGTAACAACCCAGTGTTTGGGTAGTTTTTGTGTTACTCAGATCCTGGGTCAGACGTAATAACCCAGTGTTTGGGTAGTGTTTGTGTTACCCACCTCCTGGGTCAGACGTAACAACCCAGTGTTTGGGTAGATTTTGTGTTACCCAGATCCTGGGTCAGACGTAACAACCCAGTGTTTGTGTGGTTTTTGTGTTACCCAGATCCTGGGTCAGACGTAACAACTCAGTGTTTGGGTAGTTTTTGTGTTACCCAGATCCTGGGTCAGACGTAATAACCCAGTGTTTCGGTAGTGTTTGTGTTACCCAGCTCCTGGGTCAGACGTAACAACCCAGTGTTTGGGTAGTTTTTGTGTAACACAGATCCTGGTTCAGACGTAACAACCCAGTGTTTGGGTCATTTTTGTGTAACACAGATCCTGGGTCAGACGTAACAACCCAGTGTTTGGGCAGTTTTTGTGTTACCCAGATCCTGGGTCAGACGTAACAACCCAGTGTTTGGGTAGTTTTTGTGTAACACAGATCCTGGGTCAGACGTAACAACCCAGTGTTTGGGCAGTTTTTGTGTTACCCAGATCCTGGGTCAGACGTAACAACCCAGTGTTTGGGTAGTTTTTGTGTAATCCTGATCCTGGGTCAGACGTAACAACAGGATCTGGGTAACACAAAAACTCTCCCAAACATCGGGTTGTAACATCTGACCCAGGATCTGAAAAAATGACCCCCAAAAAATGGGTAGAAGATTTTTTAGAGTGTACTGCTGCGGTTTCTCTTATGAAAATAATGCAATAAAAACAGACTTCAAACGAGGCACTAGTTGCCATACAGGTCTACAATGAATGTGGAGATAAGCTCAGATCAGTTGATGAGAAATGCATGTGAGAAACACTCCATTTGCTCTTCCTCTCGTTGCCCTCAAATAGAAACAACTGAGATAATCTTGTGTGTGATCATTCATTTCCTAGCACTGTCCAAACAATAACCTTCATGCAAAATGCAACAGTCTGCTATAGTGGACCGAGCTTTGTGTGTGGCGATCGATAATGGACACAGAGATCATGCATGAGCCCTCATGTCATCATTCACCAACACAGAATAAACTAATCGCACATCAAACTCTCAAAACGCCTCAGGACATCAGATCTGCGCTCTATATTACTGCCAAACACAAAAACCACACAAAATCAGTCTCACACTGTTGAGAATCACAGCACTGCATTCAAACTCTCCCTCGATATGTATTAGTTTGAATATGATCTGATCATTTAATGAGTTGTTTTAATCGGAATACTAATTGCTGTTGAAGTACAGGGGAGTGTATCTCATTATGTAAATGAGTTATGATGTGATCGTGAATCTGCTGCAGTCATGTGATCATCTCAGGTGGGGTTTCTCACCTGTTCAGCTCAACCTGCGCTCTACGAAAGCGCAATAAACACTGCTTACAAACTTAAGACATTAATAGAAATATTAAACTGAAATGTGGCCTCATGATTAAATGCATCATTGAGTCAATATATAATAATACAGCCTGCTTTGAACACGTTTGCAGAGACAGGACCTGGAAAAGCCTGTAAATTCATAAAATCTTACATGCTCATAAAATGAGAATATGGAGGACAAAACAGCTCAATGTTAGTCAGAGGCCCAACATGAGCAAAAATATATGCAATTTGGTGCAAATGTTTATATTTATATGGACAAAAAAAATATATATATTATGATGCTTGTAATGTAAATCAATGAGATCTTTATAACAGTATCGCAGACACTGACATAAAATGTATTTCAGTATCAATATGTGCCAATAATGTCTTAGTAAGATGATATTTAAATGTTCAGTTTTATGATCAAAGCTCTGTAGTTTTAAAACATATAATGCAATGCAATACAATGATGATTGAGAGATGAACAAATAAACATTCATCAAAAGCCTGATGTTCATATTTGATTCTCATGATTTTTATAATGATGATAATCAATAAACCTGCTTCAGTCCAGCTGAAATATTATTAACAATATCAAAGTTATTCTCACATTTACTTGATAAAATCAGTGCAGATTTGACAGCAGAAAGACTCGTGAAGTGAAGGACGTTTGTACAATTACACTAAAAGACTTTTACTTGATAAAAGAGTGTAAACTCTCAGTCAGAGACAGAAGGACTGGAGGAGATTGTGTGCGACAGGTTTATCAGATCATTTAGAGCCCTTAGAAGTGTGCGTACACTCGTAAAAATAAAGGCTCCTAAAGAGGGTTTTCACAGCAATGCCAAAGAAGAATCATTTTTGGTTCCCAATACAACCTTTCAGTCAAACGTTCTTAAAGTCCCCCTGTGGTGAAAATCCAGCTTTTAATGTTGTTTATGTGTCTATGTGGTGTTTTTAATACGCTTTAAGACAAACCATGTGTAAATTTATAAGTCGACACCATTGCTGAGTATTTCCTCCTTAAAACTGCAGTGAACCAAAGACAGTCTCAAACACACGCTTTGAAATCGCTGGTGTTTCTGACGTCACAAACTACCTTGTAACCAATCAGATCAACGTGTGATCGTCAACCAGTGGATCTCTGAGCTGAGTGAGTGAGTGGAGGCGGGGCTCATTTGCATATTCATAGAACCGCATATACTAAATGAGGCTGTCGAGTTACACTCAAGACATTTTAAGGCATGCCGATTTTTTTACAAGGAAAAAACGTTTAATTATGTCATTTTGGTGATCAAAGATGAGTTTTAAGAAATACAATTATTGACTACAGGGGGACTTTAAAAGAACAAAAGTTTTAGCAGTGTATCAAATATGATACAATAGTCTTTATACACTCTAAAAAATGCTGGGTTGTTTTAACCCAATTTTGGGTCAAATATTGACAAACCTAAATGTTGGATTAAAAATGTAATTTAAAAATGTAACGCAACAGCTGTGTTTGTCTAGACTGGGTAAAGCAAGCCCGATCTGCTGGCGATCTGATTTCGCCCTACAGCTCAGGCTGGAAACCTGTACGCTTTTCTATCCTGCTTATGTTACAAATCTGCAGGGACCAATCACAAACTGGCTTATCCACCTGGCGCGCTATTGGCGGGTTTAACACGATGATGTCTTTCGCACGACCGTCAATCCAATTCCTTTTAACCTCTCGACGATGCTCAATGGCTTCTTTAGTTTAGCAAACAAATCGCTCGAGTGGGTGTAAACACCACTCACTTTCGTGTGTTTTTTTTGCACAACCTGCAAAAATCGCTCGATGCCATTGCTTCTGCAATCCGCTGATCAATGCTCCAAACCAACACGTTTGGTTACACATTTCAAATTGAGTTTTCGCGTCGCTCTACAAAGTACGTCACCCGGATCGTTGGTCTGATTGGTTGAAGGACTATCCAATTGCGTACAGAGTCATTTGAACTATGCCCGTTGATCACGCCTCTTGTGCAGTAGAAACTACAGAGCAGACTCCCTAGACTAATGTTCAGTCTTAAAAGATTGAGCTTGGTCTGCTGATAGCCAGACTAGGGTTTGTCCATATTTGACCCAAAATTGGGTTAAAACAACCCAGCATTTTGTAGAGTGTAGAGTTCACAAACGAATGGAAAAGTCGTGCTGCCTTCAGATATTGATGTGGAATCAGGGAATCTGTATTAGCGCTGGTGTAAGTTATCTTCCTATATCCGTGTCTCCGCATCTTCACCTGCGCGTGCTTCAGATTTCAGAGGTGTGTGTGAATAACTGAGGCCTGTTAGACCTGCTCCAGCACTGTATCGGCACATTAGGCTGAAGCAGCATTAATTCTACTTCATTATGTCTAAAGCAAAACCAATTTAACTGAAGAGTGAAGCGACTCGATCGCATCCTAATCCCTGATTACTGCACTGACCTCGGGTGTGTGTTACACACTCTGTGCTCTCGCTGACCTCGGGTGTGTGTGTTACACACTCTCTGCTCTTTCTGACCTCAGGTGTGTGTGTTACACACTCTCTGCTCTCTCTGACCTCGGGTGTGTGTGTTACACACTCTCTGCTCTTGCTGACCTTGGGTGTGTGTGTTACACACTCTCTGCTCTCGCTGAACTCGGGTGTGTGTGTAACACACTCTCTGCTCTTGCTGACCTCGGGTGTGTGTGTTACACACTCTCTGCTCTCACTGACCTCGGGTGTATGTGTTACACACTCTGCTCTCGCTGACCTCGGGTGTGTGTTACACACTCACTACTCTAGCTGACCTCGGGTGTGTGTGTTACACACTCTCTGCTCTTGCTGACCTCGGGTGTGTGTGTTACACACACTCTCTGCTCTCGCTGACCTCGGGGGTGTGTGTTACACACTCTCTGCTCTTGCTGACCTCGGATGTGTGTGTTACACACTCTCTGCTCTCGCTGACCTCGGGTGTGTGTTACACACTCTCTGCTCTCGCTGACCTCGGGTGTGTGTTACACACTCACTCTCTCGCTGACCTCGGGTGTGTGTTACACACTCTCTGCTCTCGCTGACCTCGGGTTTGTGTTACACACTCAATACTCTAGCTGACCTCAGTGGTGTGTGTTACACACTCACTCTCTCGCTGACCTTGGGTGTGTGTGTGTGTGTGTGTGTGTGTGTGTGTGTGTTACACACTCTCTGCTCTCGCTGACCTCGGGTGTGTGTTACACACTCACTACTCTAGCTGACCTCAGTGGTGTGTGTTACACACTCTCTGCTCTCGCTGACCTCAGGTGTGTGTTACACACTCTCTGCTCTCGCTGACCTCGGGTGTGTGTTACACACTCACTCTCTCGCTGACCTCGGTGTGTGTGTTACACACTCACTACTCTAGCTGACCTCAGTGGTGTGTGTTACACACTCACTCTCTCGCTGACCTCGGGTGTGTGTTACACACTCACTACTCTAGCTGAACTCAGTGGTGTGTGTTACACACTCACTCTCTTGCTGACCTCGGGTGTGTGTTACACACTCACTACTCTAGCTGACCTCAGTGGTGTGTGTTACTCACTCTCTGCTCTCGCTAACCTCGGGTGTGTGTTACACACTCTCTGCTCTCGCTGACCTCGGGTGTGTGTTACACACTCACTCTCTCGCTGACCTCGGTGTGTGTGTTACACACTCACTACTCTAGCTGACCTCAGTGGTGTGTGTTACACACTCACTCTCTCGCTGACCTCGGGTGTGTGTTACACACTCACTGCTCTCGCTGACCTTGGGTTTGTGTGTTACACACTCTCTGCTCTCGCTGACCTCGGGTGTGTGTTACACACTCTCTGCTCTCGCTGACCTCGGGTGTGTGTTACACACTCTCTGCTCTCACTGACCTCGGGTGTGTGTTACACACTCTCTGCTCTCGCTGACCTCTGATGTGTGTGTTACACACTCTCTGCTCTCGCTGACCTCTGGTGTGTGTGTTACACACTCTCTGCTCTCGCTGACCTCGGTGTGTGTGTTACACACTCTCTGCTCTCGTTGACCTCTGGTGTGTGTTACACACTCTCTGCTCTCGCTGACCTCGGGTGTGTGTTACACACTCACTGCTCTCGCTGACCTCGGGTTTGTGTGTTACACACTCTCTGCTCTCGCTGACCTCGGGTGTGTGTTACACACTCTCTGCTCTCGCTGACCTCGGGTGTGTGTTACACACTCTCTGCTCTCGCTGACCTCTGGTGTGTGTGTTACACACTCTCTGCCCTCGCTGACCTCGGGTGTGTGTTACACACTCTCTGCTCTCGCTGACCTCGGGTGTGTGTTACACACTCTCTGCCCTCGCTGACCTCGGGTGTGTGTTACACACTCTCTGCTCTCGCTGACCTCGGGTGTGTGTTACACACTCTCTGCTCTCGCTGACCTTGGGTTTGTATGTTACACACTCACTACTCTCGCTGACCTCAGGGGTGTGTGTGTTACACACTCACTCTCTCACTGACCTCGGGTGTGTGTTACACACTCACTCTCTCACTGACCTCGGGTGTGTGTTACACACTCTGTGCTCTCGCTGACCTCGGGTGTGTGTTACACACTCTCTGCTCTCGCTGAGCTCTGGTGTGTGTTACACACTCACTCTCTCGCTGACCTCGGGTGTGTGTTACACACTCTCTGCTCTCGCTGACCTCGGGTGTGTGTGTGTTACACACTCTCTGCTCTCGCTGACCTCGGGTGTGTGTGTGTGTGTGTGTGTTACACACTCTCTGCTCTCGCTGACCTCGGGTGTGTGTTACACACTCACTCTCTCGCTGACCTCGGGTGTGTGTTACACACTCTCTGCTCTCGCTGACCTCGGGTGTGTATGTGTTACACACTCTCTGCTCTCGCTGACCTCGGGTGTGTATGTGTTACACACTCTCTGCTCTCGCTGACCTCGGGTGTGTGTGTGTGTGTGTGTGTGTGTGTGTGTGTGTGTGTGTGTGTTACACACTCTCTGCTCTCGATGACCTCGGGTGTGTATGTGTTACACACTCTCTGCTCTCACTGACCTCGGGTGTGTATGTGTTACACACTCTCTGCTCTCGCTGACCTCGGGTGTGTATGTGTTACACACTCTCTGCTCTCGCTGATCTCGGGTGTGTATGTGTTACACACTCTCTGCTCTCACTGACCTCGGGTGTGTATGTGTTACACACTCTCTGCTCTCACTGACCTCGGGTGTGTATGTGTTACACACTCTCTGCTCTCGCTGACCTCGGGTGTGTATGTGTTACACACTCTCTGCTCTCGCTGACCTCGGTGTGTGTGTGTGTGTGTGTGTGTGTTACACACTCTCTGCTCTCGCTGACCTCGGTGTGTGTGTGTGTTACACACTCTCTGCTCTCGCTGACCTCGGGTGTGTGTTACACACTCACTCTCTCGCTGACCTCGGGTGTGTGTTACACACTCTCTGCTCTCGCTGACCTCGGGTTTGTGTGTTACACACTCACTACTCTCGCTGACCTCGGGTGTATGTGTTATACACTCTCTGCTCTCACTGACCTCGGGTGTGTGTGTTACACACTCTCTGCTCTCGCTGACCTCGGGTGTGTGTTACGCACTCACTCTCTCGCTGACCTCGGGTGTGTGTTACACACTCTCTGCTCTCGCTGACCTCGGGTGTGTGTGTGTGTGTGTGTGTGTGTGTGTGTGTGTGTGTTACACACTCTCTGCTCTCGATGACCTCGGGTGTGTATGTGTTACACACTCTCTGCTCTCACTGACCTCGGGTGTGTATGTGTTACACACTCTCTGCTCTCGCTGACCTCGGGTGTGTATGTGTTACACACTCTCTGCTCTCGCTGATCTCGGGTGTGTATGTGTTACACACTCTCTGCTCTCACTGACCTCGGGTGTGTATGTGTTACACACTCTCTGCTCTCACTGACCTCGGGTGTGTATGTGTTACACACTCTCTGCTCTCGCTGACCTCGGGTGTGTATGTGTTACACACTCTCTGCTCTCGCTGACCTCGGTGTGTGTGTGTGTGTGTGTGTGTGTGTGTTACACACTCTCTGCTCTCGCTGACCTCGGTGTGTGTGTGTGTTACACACTCTCTGCTCTCGCTGACCTCGGGTGTGTGTTACACACTCACTCTCTCGCTGACCTCGGGTGTGTGTTACACACTCTCTGCTCTCGCTGACCTCGGGTTTGTGTGTTACACACTCACTACTCTCGCTGACCTCGGGTGTGTGTGTTACACACTCTCTGCTCTCACTGACCTCGGGTGTGTGTGTTACACACTCTCTGCTCTCGCTGACCTCGGGTGTGTGTTACGCACTCACTCTCTCGCTGACCTCGGGTGTGTGTTACACACTCACTCTCTCGCTGACCTCGGGTGTGTGTTTCACACTCTCTGCTCTCGCTGACCTCGGGTGTGTGTTTCACACTCTCTGCTCTCGCTGACCTCGGGTTTGTGTGTTACACACTCACTACTCTCGCTGACCTCGGGTGTGTGTGTTACACACTCTCTGCTCTCACTGACCTCGGGTGTGTGTTACACACTCACTCTCTCGCTGACCTCGGGTGTGTGTTACACACTCACTACTCTCGCGTGTGTGTGTTACACACCCCCTCAGAAGGGAACACGAGGAAGGACCCGGGCATATGTCCATTGTGATATGGGATGTTGGGAAGTATTACAGCAGCTGCTGTGGCTCATTATATATGTGCTGATTAGTTGCATTATAAGTTCATAACATGTAAACATGTGTTTTGTATGTTCAGACGTGGCTTTAGGAGTGTGTTAGTGTTCTCTCTATCAACTGCACTTCAAATAAACAGGTTCAGCTGACTTGAACAGAAGTTCCTCCGCCGATTTGCTTGTGTTTTCTGTGAGTGTTAACAGCCAGATGTGCTGAACTTACAGTAGAAAGTCACTCAACTCACACAACCTTAAACACACACCAGTTCACATGAGCACTAGCAGATAAACCACCGGGGCTAGTTGTCACACAGGGAAACTGAATAATATAGTAATAAACAAAATGACTAATATAATTCATTTTAATCCTTTTTTGATGACCTCTAATGCCACTGTCACTTTTGACTTCCTCAGTTGTGTTTTTAAAACAGTTTATTACTGATTTGACTGCACTGATACTATCGGATGAGAAGAATATTTGGTAACACTTTACAATAAGGTTCATTAGTTAACATTGGTTAATGTATTAACTAACAAATAGCAATGCATTTGTTACAGTATTTATTAATCTTTGTTAATGTTAGTTAATAAAAAATCCTGTTGTTCATGTTAGTTCCCAGTGCATTAACTAATGTTAACAAATACAACCTTTGATTTTAATAATGTATTAGTAAATGTTTAAATTAATATTAACTAAGATGAATTAATGCAGGTAGTTAACTAATGAACCTTATTGTGAAGTGTTACTGAAAACTTGAACTCTTCAGTCTCATATTTGCATCATTGATTCTGTTATTCTCCAGTTTATTACTGTGAAGCTGCTTTGAAACAATCTGCACTGTATAAAGCGCTGTAGAAATAAAGCTGACTTGACTTTTCCATTTAGGCAAAATGAATGAATTATTTTGTGTTTTCTAATTATGTTACTGAAAGATGATTAAAAATCATATAATGCATTTTCAAAACAGACTTGCATTAGATCGTGTGTTTTTTGCATGTTTTGCTTTAGATCGAGGTAGCCTTCTGAAATCAGTGTCATAACCAGCAGATTCCCACTGGCACAACTTACCCCACAGCGTGTGACAACATTCCCCGGTCTGGAGCTGAAGTGAGTGTGAATGTGTGTGTGTGTTTTACTCGACGTCACGCGAGAAGCAGGTGAAAGTGAATTTGGGTCTGACAGTTTTTATAGAAAGTCTTTTAATCCTCTACTATGATAATGACTTTTAATATTTGCACTTCAGAAAGACACAGAGAGGTTTTGCTTGTTTTGGTGTTATTGTGACTGTGTGTGTGTGTGTGTGTGTGTTGCGTTCAGTAACCAGACCCGAACGGAGCAGGTTTATTTGTTAATAACAAACATTTTCTGTTTCATATTGTTCTCGTTGGGGACTGTGTGGCAAACGCAGTTTATTTTGATTTGCCCCATTTTTCTTTTGCGTATTTATGGATTTACTGAGTGGAAACTCACAGACACGGAAAACACAATTAGAGGAATATTTGTGCTCAAATATTGGTCTTGTATTGGGTCTCATTCCAGCAAAGTAATTATTGAATTTGTGGGATCAAACAGGGCGGCGCGGGCAGGTAAATACTGTCGGCCATGGATGTGAGCAAATCAAAGCATTTATGAGTTTGTGTTTCCTTCAGCTCTGTTTAATATTATGAGCTTATTATGAACACACATGAAGGAGAACAAAAGTGAGCAAATGCAACCTGTTCCGTTGATAACAACATGAGCACACACACATCTGCTCTAATTAAGTTTGGAAAACGTTATTTCTAAATGTTCAAAACGTCCAGCTTTAAAAACATTGGTTATGCAAGTATTAAGAGAATGAAACTTGTGCATGTTTTCTGAACATTCTGAAACTATACTGACATTTAAAAACATTCCATGAATGATGTTTCTCTGCTAATTATTAAAGTCTAGATAACTAAATGAATGTTCTGTTAATGGAACTGGAAGAGCGTTTGCTCCGGATCAACAGGAAAACTGTTCTGGACTCAAACAAGAGCATTATTAAACAAACGTCCCGTAGAGACACTGATCGTGTGTTTGTGTGATTCTGTGGACAATCATCTGTAAATCATCACATCATCAGCATCTGTATTTGTTATTCAATAAACCATATATTTAGAAAGAAATTGATACTTTTATTCATTATGGATGCATTAAATTGATCAAAAGTGATTGTAAATACATTATAATGTTACAAAAGATTCTATTTCAAATAAATGCTGTTATTTTGATCTTTCTGTTCATCAAAGAATCCTGACAAATAAAATATATCACAGTTTCCACTAAAATATGAAGCTGTTTTCAATAT
>NC_138738.1:42349002-42359002 GCF_965113295.1 Leuciscus leuciscus | reverse complement strand
TGTGATTGGTTTACCGTGTACCTCTCAGTGTTTCTCAGTGAACCCGAACCTCCATCAGGACGACTCCAGCAGGACTCAGTGTTTCTCAGTGAACCCGAACCTCCATCAGGACGACTCCAGCAGGACTCAGTGTCTCTCAGAGAACCCGAACCTCCATCAGGACGACTCCAGCAGGACTCAGTGTCTCTCAGTGAACCTGAACCTCCATCAGGACGACTCCAGCAGGACTCAGTGTCTCTCAGTGAACCCGAACCTCCATCAGGACGACTCCAGCAGGACTCAGTGTTTCTCAGTGAACCTGAACCTCCATCAGGACGACTCCAGCAGGACTCAGTGTCTCTCAGTGAACCCGAACCTCCATCAGGACGACTCCAGCAGGACTCAGTGTTTCTCAGTGAACCCGAACCTCCATCAGGACGACTCCAGCAGGACTCAGTGTTTCTCAGAGAACCCGAACCTCCATCAGGACGACTCCAGCAGGACTCAGTGTTTCTCAGTGAACCCGAACCTCCATCAGGACGACTCCAGCAGGACTCAGTGTTTCTCAGTGAACCCGAACCTCCATCAGGACGACTCCAGCAGGACTCAGTGTTTCTCAGTGAACCCGAACCTCCATCAGGACGACTCCAGCAGGACTCAGTGTTTCTCAGTGAACCCGAACCTCCATCAGGACGACTCCAGCAGGACTCAGTGTCTCTCAGTGAACCCGAACCTCCATCAGGACGACTCCAGCAGGACTCAGTGTCTCTCAGTGAACCCGAACCTCCATCAGGACGACTCCAGCAGGACTCAGTGTTTCTCAGTGAACCCGAACCTCCATCAGGACGACTCCAGCAGGACTCAGTGTTTCTCAGTGAACCCGAACCTCCATCAGGACGACTCCAGCAGGACTCAGTGTTTCTCAGTGAACCCGAACCTCCATCAGGACGACTCGAGCAGGACTCAGTGTTTCTCAGTGACCCCGAACCTCCATCAGGACGACTCCAGCAGGACTCAGTGTTTCTCAGTGAACCCGAACCTCCATCAGGACGACTCCAGCAGGACTCAGTGTCTCTCAGTGAACCCGAACCTCCATCAGGACGACTCCAGCAGGACTCAGTGTCTCTCAGAGAACCCGAACCTCCATCAGGACGACTCCAGCAGGACTCAGTGTCTCTCAGTGAACCCGAACCTCCATCAGGACGACTCCAGCAGGACTCAGTGTCTCTCAGTGAACCCGAACCTCCATCAGGACGACTCCAGCAGGACTCAGTGTTTCTCAGTGAACCCGAACCTCCATCAGGACGACTCCAGCAGGACTTAGTGTTTCTCAGTGAACCCGAACCTCCATCAGGACGACTCCAGCAGGACTCAGTGTCTCTCAGAGAACCCGAACCTCCATCAGGACGACTCCAGCAGGACTCAGTGTCTCTCAGTGAACCTGAACCTCCATCAGGACGACTCCAGCAGGACTCAGTGTCTCTCAGTGAACCCGAACCTCCATCAGGACGACTCCAGCAGGACTCAGTGTTTCTCAGTAAACCCGAACCTCCATCAGGACGACTCCAGCAGGACTCAGTGTCTCTCAGTGAACCCGAACCTCCATCAGGACGACTCCAGCAGGACTCAGTGTTTCTCAGAGAACCCGAACCTCCATCAGGACGACTCCAGCAGGACTCAGTGTTTCTCAGTGAACCCGAACCTCCATCAGGACGACTCCAGCAGGACTCAGTGTCTCTCAGTGAACCCGAACCTCCATCAGGACGACTCCAGCAGGACTCAGTGTTTCTCAGTGAACCCGAGCCTCCATCAGGACGACTCCAGCAGGACTCAGTGTTTCTCAGTGAACCCGAACCTCCATCAGGACGACTCCAGCAGGACTCAGTGTTTCTCAGTGAACCCGAACCTCCATCAGGACGACTCGAGCAGGACTCAGTGTTTCTCAGTGAACCTCCATCAGGACGACTCCAGCAGGACTCAGTGTTTCTCAGTGAACCCGAACCTCCATCAGGACGACTCCAGCAGGACTCAGTGTTTCTCAGTGAACCCGAACCTCCATCAGGACGACTCGAGCAGGACTCAGTGTTTCTCAGTGAACCCGAACCTCCATCAGGACGACTCCAGCAGGACTCAGTGTTTCTCAGTGATACTCTACTCAGTTTGAGGAACATTATGAGATGTTGCAACTGTAATTCCTCACCATCAGCATTAACAAGTGCATGTCCATCAACAAACCCATTATTTTACTTGTACTCATTTATTTACCGAGTATTTTTCTAATATATTGCGGTGAACACGTGGAAACTGTATAACAGTGCATGTATGCATTAGGCGAGCTCTAGCGTGAATTATCTGATGTAACATAAACGTTGGTAAATCAAATATTTCCTCTCAGTAGTGAGAACGACAGACGATCTGCATTAATAGACACAGTTATAGGTAATCGTGGCCCACAGCTGATCAGCAGAAGTATTTCAGTAAGACAGTGATAACGTGAGTTAGCCAGTTAGCAGGAGACCTACACAATATACAACTCAAAACCAAGTATTTTGAACACCATCTTTGCGAATCCTGCATTGAACTCCGAGATTTGAGAAGCAGTCGTCAGTGAAATAAAGGGAACACAGCAAAAGTGTAGGATTATACTGCTGTGATACCGTGGTAAAGATGAACTTTAACCTCTGATTCTCCACATGCTCGTCCTTGGGCAGTGAAAACACTGGCTTTACCTTCACATTATAGAGCACAGCATCTCCTGGACATGATGCTCTCCAGTGTCCACAGGGATCAGCTGCTGGTTTGAGGTTCAATTTTTACCGGGTGTCTGCGCGCGCTATCAGTGGGCGGGTAATATGCTAATGTGTCGTCTTGACGTCACGACGAAACGGCTTATGACTCGTTTGAAAAACTCATTTAATTGACTCAGAGCTGTGTTACACACTACATGAAAGGGCATTTCCAAAAATCCATAATGGGGCCCTTTAAAATATTTGGTTGTACTCTTGTACTCTATTCACACAACACATTCCTGCTAAAATCCTGCTGTGCTCCGTTCATGAGTTTATAAGTTCATGAAGCGTTAAAAGTTGTGGAGATGAAGATGTGTTTGGATTTAAGTGAATTCCGACTCTCCTCTTCTCTTTCTTCTGATAATCATCGTATCTCAGAAAAATCATCTCCATCAGATCCGACATTAGCAGGACGAGTCTCAGAGTCTCAGTGTGTTTATCCTCCTCACTGAGACTATTGTCTTGCGGAAAACACACTTTATGGGAAATGAATGCAAATGCTCCAGGACGCCAGAAATATCTCACACACACGGAGAAGTGCTTCAGCGCTGTTGACAGAGGTCCAAAAACATGCACTCTGTGTGTGTGTGTGTGTGTGTGTGTGTGTGTGTGTGTGTGTGAGTAGAATGTGTGTGAGTGTGTGTGTGTGTGTGTGTGTGTGTGTGTGTGTGTGTGTGTGTGTGTGTGTGTGTGTGTGTGTGTGTGTGTGTGTGTGTGTGTGTGAGTAGAATGTGAGTGTGTGTGTGTGTGTGTGTGTGGAGTGAGGAAACCGTCTAGTCTTCAAAAAAGGAACGGAAATGAAAACGTTCATCGAGACCTCCAGTGTTTCCTGGCAAAGTCTTTTGCGTATTTGTGTATAAAAATCTGCTGCTTTTGATACTTTCAGTCATTTTGCAGTCGAAGTGATTCAGATGAAAGTAAAGCATTTTTCCAAGCAGGTGTTTTGTAGAGTGTGTGTGTGTGTGTGGTGTGTGTGGTTAATCAGGAAGGTCAAAACTTCAAAGTGAACATCTGTCTGCAGAATCTGTGCTGTTATGAAGCTCTAGAGAGTCTGATGTCTTTTCAGACTCAGTGTGAGAAAAGTTTCTGTGAACTCAAAACCTGCCAGAGCTTCACAGAAACATTCACAGTCTTCGAAACCTACGACAGGTTTAACGTGACCTGGAGATTCACAGTTCTGACGCGGCTTTTCCCTTCATTTCCAAGGAAAAGTTTTATTAATGAGCTCCAGGAACCAAATCAACATAAAAAAAAACAAAACAAAAAAAACTCTGAATTAAAGCAAAAATAAAATGCTTTGAAAACGACAAAAATGATTCAAGACTATACTTGAATTCATGAAGCATCATGAAGAAGATTCAGAAAACACCACTGAGAATCATAAAAATGACTAATGTTAACATTCTACTACAATTTTGCGCATGTAATCATTTAAAAATCTCACAAGTGTGATATTGTTAAAAATATCTGTTTTTCTGTGAAGAAAATATATGGGATTTTTCATCCAGAAGCCAATATATATACCGCATTCTTGAAAAATTACCATATTCATAAGCCAAAAGTAACTCCAAAGTATACCATTATATACAAAGCACCAAATAACCGTAGTAATATTTTTTAGCACTAACCCAGATGACAAAACATTTTTTTTCTAACATTCCCATTAAGTTATGAAAACGTTATTTCTGAATGTTCTCAGTAAGATTAAAACATCCAGTCTTTAAAATGTTTAGATTAGAGAAACGTTCCATTGTATCATTCTTCAAACATTATGGGAATGTTACATTTGAATGTTCTCTGAACGTTCCGAAACAAGTAGAAACATTTAAAAAAAGTCCAACTGAAATGTTTTAAAAACATGTTTCCATATAATGTTTTTGTACTTTAATGTTATTAAAGACCAGATCACTCTGAAGGAATGTTACTAGAAGAATGTTTGTTCATTACGCTGAGAGAATGTTCCCTGTGAGCTGGAATGAATCTAAGAGTGTAATATGGTAAAATATTAAGCATTGACTGAAAGACAGACACATAAGGAGAGAACGAGTGTTGCATGTCTGACCCGTCTGCTGCTTCTCAGATCCAGAGATGATTTCATATTCCAGAGATACGGAAGCATCTGCTGTTCCCATAACAGCGGAGAAACACGCGTTTACGACGCGAAACTCTATCCGGTGCCCACCTGGACGACAGGACAGACAGGTGGCCCTGTGACTCCAGCAGCTCGAGCGTGAGTGTGTGTGTGTGTGAGTGTGTGTGAAATGAGCGCATGCTTTCATCTGCGTGTGTGTGAATTCGAGAGGTTAGTTTTTGGATCTATTAACACCTGTCGTGCTAAAACTCGCAGTGCTGGGATTGTAATTCAGCTCCGGGGAGAAGTGTGTGCCAGAGAGAGAGAGAGACAGAGAGAGAGAGAGAGAGAGAGAGGGAGAGAGAGAGAGTCCAGCCTGCTGGTTTCCCAGACTCTCTGTCCAGTGAAGCTCTGATCCTCTGGCACTGATTCCAGGTCAGATGTAGAACATGAACGACAGCATCGACACACCTGTGCTCAACACCTATCAAACGTTATAGTAGGACGTCTAATGTTTTTTTAATGTTATTACTTGTTTCAGAGAACATTTGAGATTTGGAATGTTTGGAATGTTCCTTTAAAGTCACCATGAAATCAAAATTGACAAATCTTGTTTTTTTATGGAATATTGTCGGCCGAGCAGCTGCATCCAAGCCTTACATCACCAAGTGTGGGATGCAGTGGAGTAAAGCGTGGGATGCAGTGGTGTAAAGCATGGGATGCGGTGGTGTAAAGCGTGGGATGCGGTGGTGTAAAGCGTGGGATGCGGTGGTGTAAAGCGTGGGATGCGGTGGTGTAAAGCGTGGGATGCGGTGGTGTAAAGCATGGGATGCAGTGGTGTAAAGCGTGGGATGCAGTGGTGTAAAGTGTGGGATGCAGTGGTGTAAAGCGTGGGATGCAGCGGTGTAAAGCCTGAGATGCAGTGGTGTAAAGCGTGAGATGCAGTGGTGTAAAGCGTGGGATGCGGTGGTGTAAAGCCTGGGATGCGGTGGTGTAAAGCGTGGGATGCGGTGGTGTAAAGCGTGGGATGCAGTGGTGTAAAGCGTGGGATGCAGTGGTGTAAAGAGTCGGATGCAGTGGTGTAAAGCGTGGGATGCAGTGGTATAAAGCATGGGATGCAGTGGAGTAAAGCGTGGGATGCAGTGGTGTAAAGCATGGGATGCAGTGGTGTAAAGCGTGGGATGCGGTGGTGTAAAGCGTGGGATGCGGTGGTGTAAAGCGTGGGATGCGGTGGTGTAAAGCATGGGATGCAGTGGTGTAAAGCCTGGGATGCAGTGGTGTAAAGCATGGGATGCAGTGGTGTAAAGCCTGGGATGCAGTGGTGTAAAGCATGGGATGCAGTGGTGTAAAGTGTGGGATGCAGTGGTGTAAAGCGTGGGATGCAGCGGTGTAAAGCCTGAGATGCAGTGGTGTAAAGCGTGAGATGCAGTGGTGTAAAGCGTGGGATGCGGTGGTGTAAAGCCTGGGATGCGGTGGTGTAAAGCGTGGGATGCAGTGGTGTAAAGCGTGGGATGCAGTGGTGTAAAGCGTGGGATGCAGTGGTATAAAGCATGGGATGCAGTGGAGTAAAGCGTGGGATGCAGTGGTGTAAAGCATGGGATGCAGTGGTGTAAAGCGTGGGATGCGGTGGTGTAAAGCGTGGGATGCGGTGGTGTAAAGCGTGGGATGCGGTGGTGTAAAGCATGGGATGCAGTGGTGTAAAGCCTGGGATGCAGTGGTGTAAAGCATGGGATGCAGTGGTGTAAAGCCTGGGATGCAGTGGTGTAAAGCATGGGATGCAGTGGTGTAAAGTGTGGGATGCAGTGGTGTAAAGTGTGGGATGCAGTGGTGTAAAGCGTGGGATGCAGTGGAGTAAAGCGTGGGATGCAGTGGTGTAAAGCGTGGGATGCAGTGGTGTAAAGCGTGGGATGCAGTGGAGTAAAGCGTGGGATGCAGTGGTGTAAAGCGTGGGATGCAGTGGTGTAAAGCGTGGGATGCAGTGGTGTAAAACGTGGGATACGGTGGAGTAAAGTGTGAGTACTTGTCTGACTGCATTGTGCCAAGTGTAAAGTTTGGCGGAGGCGGGATTATGGTGTGGGGTTGTTTTCAGGGGTGGGGCTTGTTCCAGTGAAAGGAAGTCTTAATGCTTCATGCTCCCAACTTTGTGGGGATCTGGGGATGTTCCAATATGACTGTTCCAACATGACTGCGCACCAGTGCACAAAGTAGGTCCATAAAGACATGGATGAGGAGTTTGGTGTGGAGGAACTGGACTGCACAGGCCAAAATTTTCATATTGGTGCATCCCTAGAACATTGCAGTGTTTATTGTAAATGATTTATGGGAACACATCATTACAGTTTTAATAATGTTGAACGAGAATAAGTTCCTCTTGCAGCATCTCTTCTCTTCTCTGATGACGAGGGCGGGGCTATAACCTGTCACTCACATGAGATCAGCCAATAGCAAACCACAACCATCCAATCAATTCCCCGCAGACACAATCAAGCCCCGCCCACATTTGTTCTTGTTCCTGAAGCGATTCACTCGATATACGACACAATAGAGGAGAGAAGACCAGCACAACTTCACTTTGATGCTGACTTTAACATTCAGAAATAATGTTTTCATAACCTACGTTAGCAAAGAATTTATAGAATGTAATTTTGTTAGCTAGGACAAAGCAGCTGTACACTTCTCATGTGTGTATCATAAGAGATATTAAAACACACATGAGTCTGATGGCATTGGTGCTGCGTCTCACAATAAAAAAACATTCTGAATATATCATATTGGACATGAATGATTAACTGATGGATTTAATTCAAGTCAATGAACAGCACAAATCTGGGTGAAGCTCGTGTCACATTTATCCCAAAATCACTTTTTTGTGAACAGCTCCTAAAAAAACGTCTAAAAAATTTAGACCTTCGCCGACTTCCTAGGTTTTTATGAAAGCCTGTACACTGACACACACTGTCTAACACACACACATACACACACACTCACACACACACACACACACACACACACACACACACACACACACACACACACACACACACACACACACACACACACACACACACACACACACACACACACACACACACACACACACACACACACACTCACTCTCACTGTCACAGACACATACACACACACTCACACACACACCCTGAGGCCGTGACTGTTTTACGCACGTATTCAGACTTTACATAATCGTGCAAAAATGTGAATTAAACTAAATGAACATCACCATCTAAACCTGTTTCATTCACAGCAGCCGAGATGCTTTTAAACGGAGCAGGAGCTTCTGTGTGTGTCGGTGAATCTTTACACTCGACAACACGTTTTAATCAACTGCGCAGAACAAAGAAAACACTAAGAATTATTTTGTAGCAAAGTGACATTTTCAGGCCAGTATGTTAATGCTGGAGCTGACGAACTCTCGCGCTCGTAACGACTGAACAAACTCCACGCCATCTTCACTGCGGACAGAAAACTCACAAAACTGACATTAAATATCAAAACATGTTCCTTCTGGACCCTTTTGTGGGCACGCTTATAAATATTTCAGTATTTGGCACAGTAAAAAAAAATGATGAATAATATTTGTGGATGAGAATTTGCATTCAAGTGTTAAATTAAAAATTAATTACTCGGATACATAAAGGAACAATATAACTTTGAAGCCTGCGAGATGGCAAAGTTAATTATTTCCAATTAGGAGCAAAATATCTTCAGAGATATTTCAGACCTTTTAATAGCACGGGATGAACCGCAGACGGAATAAAAGACTCTTTGTTGGTTTTCCCAGCGTGTGAAAGATAGCACTTCATATCCAGAGACACAATTAAACTCTATAATAAAGTATATTGGAATATAGAGGGAAGTGTGCTGATCACATAAGCTCATCTTTAACATAAAACACACAGACATAATCATAATCATAATGTGTTTGATTTCTGTTTATGAGCCGGAGCTTCCCGGGATTCTGAATCCTGGACGAGTCTGACCTCTGAAGATTCATCCAAACTCTCATATAAATACAGCATAAGCTGACTGAGATGATCAAATAAATATACCTGTTCATCATAAGAGATATTAAAACACACATGAGTCGGATGGCGTTGGTGCTGCGTCTCACAATAAACAAACATTCTGAATATTTCATATTGGACATGAATGATTAACTGATGTATTTAATTCAAGTTAATGAACAGCACAAATCTGGGTGAAGCTCGTGTCACATTTATCCCAAAATATTCAAGTGAAAATAAAAAAGCCTCTATAAGAATTTTCAGATATTAATCACTTTTTTGTGAACGGCTTGTAACAAAACTTTATAAATGAGATCTTCCCTGACTTCCTAGGTTTTTATGAAAGCCTGTAGACTGATATTTATGTGAAGGATAACACACACACACACACACACACACACACACACACACACACACGTGAATGAGTCGAATGGCTAAATGGTCTAAAAAACAGACCTTTAAATCTTTACTGGTAGAAACAAGAAAACAAAACCATCCAGCAGAGTCTGCTGCTCCACACACACACACACACACACACACACACACACACACACACACACACACACACACACACACACACACACACACACACACACACACACACTCCTCCTGTAATCCTGCAGCCTGAGCTGGTGTGTGTGCTGTTGGTCTCCAGCCTTTGGAGGGTTTCTGAGGGTTTGAGCACATGATGGCCAGTCATGCTGGAAGACCAGCTTAAACCAGCAAACACTAAACCAGTGAGCTGGTTTAAACCTGGCATGAAAGTGAAGTTGTGCTGGTCTTCTCTCCTCTATTATGTCGTATATCGAGGGAAACGCTTCAGGAACAAGAACAAATGTGGGCGGGGCTTGATTGTGTCTGTGGGGAGTTGATTGGATGGTTGTGGTTTGCTATTGGCTGATCTCATGTGAGTGACAGGTTATAGCTCCGCCCTCGTCATCAGAGAAGAGAAGAGATGCTGCAAGAGGAACTTATTCTCATTCAACATTATTAAAACTATAATGATGCGCACCCGTAAACGCCCACAACTTAAAAATCTGTAAAGAAAGAAACATGATGCAAATATCAAATTCTGAGACAGCATCTTTCATAGAGAATACAATCCCAGAATGCACTGCAAAAATCCAAGATGGCATTCA
>NC_138738.1:42304002-42346502 GCF_965113295.1 Leuciscus leuciscus | reverse complement strand
CATTATCGTTCCATTAATTGATTTATGCTCTTTTAAAATGGAGGTCTCATAGAGAGTCAGGAATTAGAGGCACTCTTGGGCCAATTAGAGCAGCAGAGCTTCTTCTTCCTGCATCTCAATCACGACAGAAGCCCACCGGTGAAATGCCAAATCTGAAACACTCGGAGCGACTCCTGCATCCTAAACGCCTGCGCTTCCGATCATGGCTCTCGCAGACCAGGAGTCAGAAGTCAGGAACATCCAACATATATCCATCCATCCATCCATCCATTTATATATCTATCTATCTATCTATCTATCTATCTATCTATCTATCTGTCTGTCTCTCCATCTATCCATCTCTGTCTGCTTATAAATATCAATATAAATATAAATATATAAATATATAAATATATATATATATATATATATACACTATATTGCCAAAAGTTTTAGGACGTCTGCCTTTACATGCACATGAACTTTAATGACACCACTGCATCCCACGCTTTACACCACTGCATCCCATGCTTTACTCCACTGCATCCCACGCTTTACTCCACTGTACCCCACGCTTTACACCACTGCACCCCACGCTTTACACCACTGCACCCCACGCTTTACACCACTGCACCCCACGCTTTACTGCACTGCATCCCACGCTTTACATTACTGCATCCCACACTTTATACCACTGCACCCCACGCTTTACTGCACTGCATCCCACGCTTTACACCACTGCACCCCACGCTTTACTCCACTGCATCCCACGCTTTACACCACTGCACCCCACGCTTTACACCACTGCACCCCACGCTTTACACCACTGCACCCCACGCTTTACTCCACTGCATCCCACGCTTTACACCACTGCACCCCACGCTTTACACCACTGCACCCCACGCTTTACTCCACTGCATCCCACGCTTTACACCACTGCACCCCACGCTTTACACCACTGCACCCCACGCTTTACTGCACTGCATCCCACGCTTTACTCCACTGCATCCCACGCTTTACACCACTGCACCCCACGCTTTACTGCACTGCATCCCACGCTTTACACCACTGCATCCCACACTTTATACCACTGCACCCCACGCTTTACTGCACTGCATCCCACGCTTTACATTACTGCATCCCACACTTTATACCACTGCACCCCACGCTTTACACCACTGCACCCCACGCTTTACACCACTGCACCCCACGCTTTACACCACTGCACCCCACGCTTTACTGCACTGCATCCCACGCTTTACTCCACTGCATCCCACGCTTTACACCACTGCACCCCACGCTTTACTGCACTGCATCCCACGCTTTACACCACTGCATCCCACACTTTATACCACTGCACCCCACGCTTTACTGCACTGCATCCCACGCTTTACATTACTGCATCCCACACTTTATACCACTGCACCCCACGCTTTACACCACTGCACCCCACGCTTTACACCACTGCACCCCACGCTTTACTCCACTGCATCCCACGCTTTACACCACTGCACCCCACGCTTTACACCACTGCACCCCACGCTTTACTCCACTGCATCCCACGCTTTACATTACTGCATCCCACGCATTATACCACTGCAACCCACGCTTTACACCACTGCATCCCACGCTTTACTCCACTGCACCCCACGCTTTACTCCACTGCATCCCACGTTTTACTCCACTGCACCCCACGCTTTACTCCACTGCACCCCACGCTTTACTCCACTGCACCCACGCTTTACTCCACTGCACCCCACACTTTACACCACTGCATCCCACGCTTTACACCACTGCATCCCACGCTTTACTCCACTGCATCCCACGCTTTACACCACTGCATCCCACGCTTTACACCGCTGCATCTGACGCTTTACAGTGCACTTGGTGATGTAAGGCTTGGGTTCGGCTGCTCAGCCATGGAAACCCCGCGTTCAGTATAAAGGACGCGCACGGCAAGAGCGCGCAAGTGTTTTATCAGAATACTCAGTTCTCCTGTTATTTCAGTGTTGTATTTGCATTAAGGTGAGGCTATCTTCGATTCTCAGCTTATTTGTCATTTTTAACTTCACATAATTCTGTATTTTATTTAGACGCGTTGCTACATTAATAAACAGCCGCGTGCATGTGAAAATGATTATTGCAGTTTAATTGCACTTAAGTATTGACTCCTAGAAGTTTCGATTTGGCCCATTTTCGCTGTATTGACTTAATTGCCGGACCGAGGCAGCAACTGTAAAAGAATAGATATAAATAGAGGAGTTTCAGGCCATTACTCCAGGACCAGCGTTCAGCATAGAGGACGCGCACGGCAAGTCCGCGCAAGTGTTTTTTCAGAATACTCAGTTCTCCTGTTATTTCAGTGTTGTATTTGCATTAAGGTGAGGCTATCTTCAATTCTCAGCTTATTTGTCATTTTTAACTTCACATAATTCTGTATTTTATTTAGACGCGTTGCTACATTAATAAACAGCCGCATGCATGTGAAAATTATTATTGCAGTTTAATTGCACTTAAGTATTGACTCCTAGAAGTTTCGATTTGGCCCATTTTCGCTGTATTGACTTAATTGCCGGACCGAGGCAGGTGTCCTCACTCAAGCGGTGAAAGCAGTTTATCTATTTCTATGTAATTTGCGCGCTGTCGCAGAAGCGTCAGCGTTCAGCTCTCGTGTTCAGCCTCCTCGTGTGAAGACCGACTCGGGTAAAGACCATCGACTCTACCTGCACGACTCCACCGAGCAAGGACACCAGAAAGGCACTTAAGTATCTCCTTTTCCCTTTCCCTTCCCACTTTTTATCTTATTTTTCACCTTACTCAACATGTGCTTTCAATACATTCCTGTTATCTCTCCCCACCGCCCTTTCAACACACGCAAAAGGCAGCTCAATACTGCTAATCTGCGTCCCATTCTCTCATCCTCACACACACCTCTCTCTCTTTCCGTGGGTCTATGGAATTGTCAGTCAGCTGTCAATAAAGCTGACTTTATTCCAGCCTTTGCATCTCACTCTACACTTAGTATCCTGGGCTTGACTGAGACCTGGATTCGTCCAGAAGACTCAGGAACCCCCGCTGCTCTCTCTAGCAATTTCTCCTTCTCTCACTCCCCTCGCCAGTCTGGGAGGGGTGGGGGTACAGGGCTTCTCCTCTCTAACAATTGGAAATACTCAACGCTCTCTTCTCTATGCAACAACAACTCATTTGAATATCATGCTATCACACTTACTTATAAGATCCATATTGTAGTCATTTATCGCCCCCCAGGTCAGCTGGGTACTTTCGTAGAGGAGCTGGATGTGCTGCTGTCCTCTTTTCCTGAGGATGGCACCCCACTTCTAGTCTTTGGTGACTTCAACATTCATCTCGAAAAGCCGCATGCAACAGACTTCATCTCTCTCCTAGCCTCTTTCGATCTCAAACGACTCATCACCACAGGTACTCACAAATCAGGCAACCAACTGGACCTGGTTTACACACGCAACTGCATCACAGACAACATTTTGGTGACACCTCTCCATGTTTCAGATCATTTCCTCATTACTTTCAGTCTACAACTCTCTACCCCCGCACCACCAACCCCACCACCAGTCACTTTCAGGCGAAACCTGCGCTCACTTTCTCCCTCCCATCTTTCCTCTGCCGTGTCATCTTCTCTTCCCCCACCCTCACAATTCTCATCTCTGGATGTAAATACCGCAACGGATACCTTATGCTCCATCTTAACTTCTTCTCTAGACAATATCTGCCCTCTCTCCTCCAGGCCAGCACGCGCTACTCCCTCCACAACCCCTGGTTATCTGAGGTTCTTCGGGAACACCGGACCGAACTCAGGGCAGCGGAGAGGAAATGGCGCAAATCAAAAGACACATCTGACCTGAGTATTTATAAATCTCTCCTCTCTTCCTTTTCTGTTGATATTCATGCTGCAAAATCTTCATACTTCCACAACAAGATCAACAGCTCCTCCAACATACGATCACTCTTCAAGACATTCAACTCTCTCCTCTGTCCACCTCCACCACCACCCACTTCCTCCCTAACTGCTGACAATTTTGCGAACTTCTTCACCAACAAAACAACAACTATCAGCAGTCAGTTCTCAGCTCCACACACACAGGAACCCAGACTGACCACTTCCACAGCCAATGTCCCTCTGTCCTCCTTTTCTCTGCTATCCGAGGAAGAAGTATCTACACTTCTCCTCTCCAGTCATCCTACCACCTGCCCTCTAGACCCCATCCCCTCACACCTTCTACAAGCCATCTCTCCCACACTTCTACCAGCACTCACACACATCATCAACTCATCCCTACATACTGGCACTTTCCCTACAGCATTCAAACAGGCTTGGGTTACTCCACTGCTTAAAAAACCAACACTAAACACATCATCTGTAGAGAATTACAGACCTATCTCTCTCCTACCATTCATTGCGAAAACACTTGAAAGAGCTGTTTTCAACCAAGTAACATCCTTCTTGTCTCAAAACAACCAGCTGGATGTCAACCAATCTGGCTTCAAGAAAGGGCATTCAACTGAGACTGCATTACTGTCGGTCACTGAAGCCCTACGGATCGCAAAAGCTGCTTCCAAATCTTCAGTCCTCATTCTCCTGGATCTGTCTGCTGCCTTCGACACTGTGAATCATCAGATCCTTATGTCCAGCCTCTCATCACTGGGCATCACAGGAACTTCCCTCCGCTGGTTCGAGGGCTATCTCACAGGTAGGTCCTTCAGGGTCGCATGGAGAGGTGAGGTATCCAAAGCACATCAACTGACCACAGGGGTTCCCCAGGGTTCAGTTATTGGTCCCCTCCTCTTCTCCATCTACACCACATCACTGGGACACATCATACAGGCACATGATTTCTCATACCACTGCTATGCTGATGACACACAGCTCTTCCTCTCATTTCAACCAGATGATCCCACAGTAGCTGCACGGATCTCAAGCTGTCTGGCGGACATCTCGACATGGATGAAGGAACATCACCTGCAGCTCAACCTGGCAAAGACTGAGCTTCTTGTCCTCCCTGCCAATCCGTCTCTACAGCACGACTTCACTATCCAGCTAGAATCATCATCAATCACCCCATCAAGGTCGGTCAGAAATCTTGGAGTAACGTTTGATGACCAGCTGACCTTCACAGATCACATTTCAAAGACAGCTCGATCATGCAGGTTTGCACTGCACAACATCAGGAAGATCAGGCCTTTCCTAACTGAGCATGCAACACAACTTCTCGTCCAGGGCCTGGTCATTTCTAGGCTTGACTACTGCAATGCTCTTCTGGCTGGACTTCCATCATGTGAAACCAAACCTCTACAAATGATTCAGAATGCTGCAGCTCGTATTGTCTTCAACGAGCCCAAGAGGGCCCACGTCACTCCTCTGTTCATCTCTCTGCACTGGCTACCTCTCGCTGCTCGCATCAAGTTCAAGGCATTGACGCTTGCTCACAGATCTATCACAGGCTCAGCTCCTTCCTACTTTCACTCAATCCTACGGGTCTACATCCCTACCAGAAGCCTACGATCGGTCAAAGAGCGACGTCTCGTGGTTCCATCACAGAAAGCTACAAAATCACTTTCCAGAACATTCTCATTCACAGTTCCATGCTGGTGGAACGCTCTCCCCACCCTCATCCGGAATGCAGAATCCCTGACAACATTCAAAAGACAGCTGAAAACCCATCTCTTCCGTGAGCACTTAACCTTATAAAAAACAACAACAACAACAAAAAAATTCCTTCCCCTTCCCTTTAAAACCTCACTTGTTGGGTTTATGCTACTCTGGATAATGCCTGAACTTTATTTTTTGAGCACTACTTGCGTTGTTTTTACCTCTTCATGATGACTCGCTTAATTTAGTCCTAATCTGTAAGTCGCTTTGGATAAAAGCGTCTGCTAAATGACTAAATGTAAAATGTAAATGTAACCCATTCCATGATGCTCTACGCACTGTTTTTGAGCTAATCTGAAGGCCACATGAAGTTTGGAGGTCTGTAGCTGTTGACTCTGCAGAAAGTTGTTGACTTCTACGCACTGTGAGCCTCAGCATGCGCTGACCCACTCTGGGATTTTACGTGGTCTACCACTTCGTGGCTGAGTTGCTGTTGTTCCCAATTGCTTCCACTTTGTTATAATATCACTAACAGTTGACCGGGGACTATTTAGTAGTGAGGAAATTTCACGAATGGACCAATTCACTGAGCTCCTGAGAGCGACCTATTCTTTCACAAATGTTTTTTTCTATGTTCTATCTATCTATCTATCTATCTATCTATCTATCTATCTATCTATCTATCTATCTATCTATCTATCTATCTATCTATCTATCTATATAAATAAATGAGGTCAGCCGGAACCGGGAACACTTCCTATAACACCTGATGTACTCGTTACATCATAAGAAGAATGGCATCTACGCCAATGTTTGTATTTCTGTTTATTCTGAGGTTTACTGTAATCAGCCGTATCCGGGCCGTATCCAGACCAGATGGAGGACCTACGCCTAGACACGACCACAACGCATGATGTAGTCAGCCGGATCCAGGCCATATCCAGATCAGATGGTTGACCTGCGCCTAGACACGACCACAACGCATCCCTGAAGTGTCAGCAGAGATTGTGTCAACTAGACTCTCATCGAAGGCCTTGTCGTCATGACAGCCATCGGCACTGATCGTCAACAAACCCGTCTCCATACCGGTGTGATGACTCCGATCTTAAACCAGATAGAACTGGATAATATTCTGATTGTTCCGAAACCAATCTGACTTCTGACCTATAAAGCTGCCTGAATCATAATCATACACTGTTCATTCATTGGCCAGAGGAGAACTGGCCCCCCGACTGAGCCTGGGTTCTCCCAAGGTTTTTTTTTCTCCATTCTGCCCTGATTGAGCTTTGGTTCCTTGCCACTGTAGCCTTTTTCCACCTTTGTTGCCATTGGCTTGGCTTGCTTAGTTGGGGACATATTATACAAGAACTGAACTGAGCTGGACGATGACATCACAGTTTACTCCAGAGCAGCTATATATATATATATATATATATATATATATATATATAAATTAACTAAATTAATAACTTAAAAAAAAATAAACATCACTGAACTATTTTCTTCTAGAAACAAACCTTTTTGCATTATTTTCCTGTTATCTCTGTAAAGCTGCTTTGAAACAATCTGTATTGTAAAAAGTGCTATATAAATAAATGTGACTTGACAACATATATATATATATATATATATCCGACTGTCTATCTATCTATCTGTCTGTCTGTCTGTCTGTCTGTCTGTCTGTCCGTCCATCCATCCATCCATCCATCCGTCTCTGTGTGTCTCTCTGCTGGTGTTGAGTGATCAGAGTTTGGACAGATGGACAGCAGGTCTTGACACCTGTCGTTTGTGTGTGTGTGTGTGTGTGTGTGTGTGTGTGTGTGTGTGTGTGTGTATGTGTGTGTGGAAATGAGAGCATCTTCTCAGAGCTGAGATTAAGATTCTCTTCAAACATTCAGACTGAACAGTCAATGAGATGCAAAATCATGCCTGAGCCTGTCTTTGAAGTAATGGATTCCAATGCAAATCCAATGACCTTTAATTATTGTATAATTCTGTCAATGATCATAACCTGAAGCAACCATGACTAAATTTTACAATTAGCCTGTTTAACCTGCTGTATGAGTTTGACCTTTAGATGAGCACTGACTGTTTCCATCAGAGTGGGGGTGAAACAAGCGAACAGAGCCAAGTCTGCAGGTACAGCAGTGATAACTGACAGACAAGACTATCTCACAGCTCTGTTAACTGTAAATGCACTCAATACATGATGACACCTACATGCTCGAGATAAATAGCTTCCTCAAACGACTCCACCCTCTGCCATTGGTCAGTCAAACGGATAGTCCCGCCCCAAACTCACGTGATTGGTTGAGTCAGAAGTTGATAAGTGGTGCTTCTCAAAAAACAAACAGTTGTAAAAAACGCCAGTGTTTTACTCTTCAGGAATCAAACTACCAGTGAATCTGAACATAGAGACTAGCTGAACATCAGAACGACACACACACACACACAGACAGAGCAGATCTGGGGCCTCATTTATAACCATTGCGTCGCACAAAACGGGCCTTGAAAGAGGTGTACGCCACTTCCCACGCATAAGTTGTGATTTAAATCTGTGTTTTGTGATTTGTGCAGATCTTTATAGTTCATAGTCAATGTTGGGCGTAACACATTACAAGTAACGTAATCAGATTACTTTTTTCAAGTAACTAGTAAAGCATTACTTTAAAATTTACAACAAAATATCTTAGTTACTTTTTTAAATAAGTAACACAAGTTACTTTGTTCTCCCATTTCTTGACTGACAGCTCTCCTGTCCTCATGCTGAGAGTAATCGGGAGTAAATGCAGTGGTGTTGTGTGTGAGTCAGACAGCAACATAGTGTCGGCCCAGATCCGGCAGGCCTCTATTATAACCGTTGCGTTGCACAAAACAGGCCCTGAATAAGCCGTAAACCACTTCCCTCGCATAAGCTGTGATTTAGAAAAACAGATTAAGGGGAAAATTTCCGCACATGCACACAAACTCTGATCCATGCGTACGACCCTTTGGAGTTTGGAGACACCGATGGAGATCTGAGGGACTGATGAAGGAAAACCACTTTAAATATTCATTATGAATCCTAATAATAAATACAGTGCATATTAACAATAACACAATTTACATACAAAATATATATTTAAACTATGTTTTACATCTGATGTACACATTTAGATTAAATATGGCATTCTCATTAATTGGAGTTAAGCACTTAAATTACATGAAATCATTACAGAGAAGTAAAATTTTTTATATATTTTAATAAATAGAAGTATTTGTAGTGTATGCAATGCTTTTGAACACTTTTCCTGAGGCACGCTGTGTTTTAATGTTTGATTAGTGCATGATAATAGCAGATATTTTAGCCCAAATAATGATCAATAATCCTCAATAAGGCCTATCTGTTTCCATTAAAAAATATAAAGCAATTAAAAATGCTACTTGGCCAGTGGAAAAGATTGAGAAAAACTTTCTTTGAAATGTATTTTATACTATTTTATTTATTTATTCAAAAACAAGGCAAGAAAAATCATTTTATTATTTTTAGCAATGTAATGTGACGCAAATCCGCATCTCATATTTTTCTATGTCTTGTACCGTTAAACATGGGATCACGTGGATGAATATGCATATGCAAATGATATGCAGATGAGGATATGCATAGTAAAACGAGGCGTTGTAAGCTCATATATGGTTATTTCGGGGTGGAGACGCATGTTTTAGATTAGATAACCTTTATTGTCATTATGAACATGTATAACGAAATTAGGACGTGCTTCCCTTAGTGCTGGATTATACAACAACTCAAACAATGTTACATTCAACACAAATATTAAACATATAAAAAGGAATCAATTTGTAGTCGGTTTTAAATATTGCAGTAATAAGAAATATATTGCCCTTAAACCTGTGAATTGAAAAATAAAGAATGAAAGAAAGAAAAAAAGTGCATAATCTTCCACTGACGGGTTTATAAAGGGAATATTGCGAAGCTTCTGGCGTACGCACGGCTTTATAACTCTGAATATTTTTTGCCGTACGCCATTTTTGGCTTTCGATCGCACATACACAGCTTTATAAATGAGACCCCTGATAAATGGAGTGATTCTGACGTGGCTCTTTTTAGGTGTTTATCTCTGTCCATTTATCCCTGTACTGTATCTAAGCCACCACATTAACATCTGTCCTCTATTTACCCAGCAAATCAGGTCCAATAAGCAGGTCTGTTGGCTGTTCGAAGGCCAAATCTTCCAGATGACTGACGTCGGGCAGATTTACGCTCGTAAGGAAACGCTCCTGTCACGGCCAGACAATTAACACACCGATTTATGCTGTATTGACTGACGAGACGAATGGAAAGCGACTGACAGAACGGGCCCTAAAGTTCTGATCTTTTTCTTTTTTCGAGGTGTGTTAATTACTCTGAGGAAGTGTGTTTCTGGCTGGCGGTCAGCGGGTCCATTTGCATGTGTGTGTAGTGAGAGGTTGGCAGCGAATCCTCTCGTCCAGATTGCGGTGAGACCGCCTTGGAGGAGCTTGCGTTGTGGGATTAGGGTTTTAGCAGCGAAGGTAAGTGTGACTACAAGCTTTGGCTGTCCATCTGCTCTCCTGCGGTACCATGGCCAGCCTGAGCCGCCTGCAGCAAGACCTGGCCTCCGTACACACACACACACACAGGCAGCCAAGAACCCTCCGCCTGCTGCTCGAACCAAACACTCCATATGCACTAAAGTTTTTCTCTCTTTCGCCCGCCTGCCACCATCCTTTCCTTTTCTCTCCTTAATAAATAAGACATGAGCGTGTCTCCGGCAATAGAGGCGACGGGTTTAATTTGTAGGGCAGCGATGTTTGCTGGAGTCCTGAGGGATTCGTGCCCTTCTCGCCTCACACACACACACACACACACACACACACACACACACACACAGTCTGGTTCGCTATCTTTGTGGGGACTCTCCATAGACGTAATGTTTTTATACTGTCCAAACTGTATATTCTGTCCAATTACACTAACCCTAAACCTGCCAATCACACACACACACACACACACACACACACACACACACACACACACACACACACACACCTGATTCCCTCATTCATGATGAATTCAAACGGGTGTACACTCAGTGCTAATTGTTTTAAAAGGTATAGTTGTCATTCCTAAACCTGTATGGCTTTCTTTGTTCTGTGAAACAATCATTATCATAATAATAAGTCACTATTAATTTTTTTATGGAATATTGCAGGGTTCATTCTAAATGATTTATGGGAGCACATCATTATACTTTTAATAATGTTGAACCAGAATAAGTTCCTCTTCAGCATCTCTTCTCTTCTCTGATGACGAGGGCGGGGCTATAACCTGTCACTCACATGAGATCAGCCAATAGCAAACCACAACCATCCAATCAATTCCCCACAGACACAATCAAGCCCCGCCCACATTTGTCCTTGTTCCTGAAGCGTTTCCCTCGATATACGACATAATAGAGGAGAGGAGACCAGCACAACTTCACTTTCATAATGACTTTACAGGATTATTCATCGTCATAATTTACTCACCATCATATTTTTTCTGAACACACCATAAAAAATGATGCAATTAGCTATCACAACTTTTAGCATCAGAATAACTTTCCTAGATTTAACGCAAATGTCTAAGTTGACACTTAAAGTCCCACTGAAGTGCCTTATAACGCGCAGCTTTGTTTGATGCGTTGATGTAATTTCCACTGAAACAGGAAGTTAAGGCGGGGCATATTGAATGGCTCCTCCCCCTTTTCAAACAGCCAATAGCGTTTAGTTCACCTCACAGGCTGACAGCACCATGGAAGCGAATCCGAGCGCTGATTATACGCCAGATTCAATAGTACAGGTGTAAATAAATGGAATCATATTAATTACTTAATAATAGTTGGAAAACGAACTAAAACTAAAACCGAACACACACTCCAACACATATTGCTCCACGACGTTTAACGGTCGTTTCGGCCAGGTGGTGTTTATAGCATAGGGGGTGGAGCTTCAGATTCTAGAGACCATTTGATTGGACAGAAGATGTGATGAGAAGCGATGATGTCATAAAAATCCCTAAACCATTTTAGTGGAAGTGAGAGACTGAGTTTTGAATGCTTATATCTCCTAAATGTGAATATTTTGGAACACACCAGCTTATTCATAACCTTAAGGCTAACATATTCATACTAAAAGCTACAAAACTTACATTTTGATTTCGACTAAACCTAACATTTAAAGGAAGCAAGAAGACATTTTTACAGTGCATGACCTTCTTCCTCCTGAGAAACACGAGTAAATGATGTTGTGTTACCCGAGCGCTTCCTTTAAGCGGTTTGTGCTGAATAACAGCAGACATTAGCAGAGAACACAAAGACTATTAGGTTTGAGTTATTTATAGCGCTCACCTTGCTAACAGATGAGCGGAGAGAAAGACGTGTGAGTTATTTAAGATGAAACCTGCGGGTCTCCGTCCAGATATATGAGAACACAACAACACAAGAAACATAACGCTCTTTATTAGATTGTGTGTATGCGACTCGCAGCGCTCTATTCCTCAGCATTAATTATGCATGCTGTATTTCAGTAATGTAATCCTCAGGTGAGCTGCGAGTGATAGAACGTGTAATTTTGAGGTTTAATGTGGAGGTCCGTGTGTAAATCAGAGTCTCTTCCACTGGAGTTTCTATATGTGTGACGTCGCTCCGAGGAAAACGCTTCACTTTGACCTTTGCATCTGAATCCGTGTCACCCTCCCACTGGGAAAATGATATTTCATGTTACGTAAGGAACGTCTGTCAGAAAACACTCTCATCAGCATCTCTCTCCGACTGCCACGTCGTCCTCGCATTTTCATCGCACAATATTTATGTGCAAATATGCAGGAAGATGATTGTTTTTCCGCTCGGATCCGTCGTGTCTGGTCAATAAATCACACGCAATGCGATTATGAAAACTTGATTTTGGCTAAATGTTTCTATTTGCATGAGAAAGTTGATTTGGCTTGAGTTTGTTTCAGAAGTGAATCTGTCGCAGATCTTCACGTCACATGCAATAACGCGATCGCTCTGAAAATGATAACGGATATGATGTCATGCATTCACAAGTCAAATCCACACATAATATGCTCATGTTTTATATATATGTATATATATTAGTCTGAGTTAATATTGTTTGCAGATGATATCAAAGGAACAGTAGTGTAATTAAGAGCATCACAGCAGAGTCTTATGGATGATTATAGCAGCTTGGAAACCCTTGGCCTTGGGCTCTCTCTCTCTCTCTCTGCATATTTTTCCCCGTATGTTTTCACAATATTTCCATTTCTAAACGAATGACTTCACAGGCGTGAGCTGGAACAGTAGCTCGTCTTCTCCTGCTGTTCCTCCACTACTGTATGAGAGGAACCGAGCGTTTGCTGTATGAACTCGATCATCAAGACATGCAACTTCTAAGATGTTTAACCATCATTCTTCACTCGCCCTAAAATTATACTTTTTTTTCTTTTCTTTTTTTATGTCCAGAAAGCTTATTTTATTTCAGTTGATAATATTTTTTCTATTTTTTAATGCAATTTTTTGGAGATTTTTTTATTTACCTTTAAATTACTAGATTTGATCAATAAATAATAAATAAATTGTAATTTTAGCACATTCCTCACATTCTTTCAACTTAATTCAAAATAACTCACAATTTCATGCATAAACCTTTTAATTCAGCTCTAAATATCTTACATTGGGAGTCTTTTCCGACCTCTTGTGGGAAATAAATAATATAAGATGATATTTCATGACTCTATATGGCCTTATAGCTCTATATGGAGCTGTTCCTCTGGGTCCTAAAGTCAGTTCACTTCAGTATGCATCAGATACACATTATAAAAAAAAATTATTCTATGTGTATTGAAGCATTCCTCACCTCAAATTGACCCGTGAGGGAAGGATTTGGTACTTTTTAAAATTCAAAACTCCTTTTTTTGTGTGTATTTGTGGTTCAAGTGCGACAAAAGTCCTGATGAACACTCAATTTTTAAAATGACCCGAGGGAAGGATGAGGGTTAAACTGGTTTCTAGGGTGTTGCTATGCAGCCATGATGGTGTTCTGAGTCCAGCACTACTAATAACAACGACAAACTAGATTCTGTAGATGTCTGAGAGTAAACACTCCATTCATGCGGCTCTTTGTGCGATTGTTGCCCACATGCTGCATTCAGACCATATAAATAAATCTGCCATTCTCCGGCAGATGGAGATACTACGGCACACTGACGTCACACACACACACACACACACACACACACACACACACACACACACACACACACACACACACACACACACACACACACACACACACACACACACACACACACACACACACACACACACACACACACACACACACACACACACACACACACACACACACACACACACACACACACACACACACACACACACACACACACACACACACCAGCTGCTCCCACCTCATAATAAATGTGTTTCATTTTGGCTTGTGTAATAAAATAAGCATTAGCTAAACATGGTAAAGCTGCATCATTGATCTGAGCAATCAGGAGCCGATCACATGACGCTAATTTCACACTGAATTCCCCTCACAGATCCACACCGCATCACCACTGCGTTTACCTCTATCACAATGATTAAAAAAACAGTTATAATTCACAAACACATTATTCCCAACAGGGTTGTTATTGCTGAATAAAAATATGCAATTTTCATTCATTAAAATAAAGATGAAAACTTCATAATAATTGAAAGCATAAACTTAAAAAATAAATTAGAATTTTATAGAAATTTAGAAATGTTGCCGTGGCACTGATGTAGTAAAGATACTACAAATTAGACATTTTTTAAAACTAATAAAAATTACAAAATTACAAAAAGCCTAAACTAAAATTAAAAAGAAAAATATACAAATAAAAAGGAATTCAAGATAAAATACTACAATTGTATATAAATAATAGTAAAAGTATGACGAGATGGAAACTCTTACACAGATTTATACATACAACTTTTGTCTCTGAGTCAGATTTGGAAGTGACACACACACACAAACACTCACTCACACTCACACACACACACACACACACACACACACACACACACACACACACACACACACACAGAAACACTCACGCTCACACACACACACACACACACACACACACACACACACACACACACACACACACACACACACACACACACACACACACACACACACACACACACACACACACACACACACTCACACATATTATGCCCCCTTTCACAAGATGTAATATAAATCTCTGGCGTCCCCAGAATGTGTCTGTGAAATTTCAACATAAAATACCAGATAATTTATTATAGCTTGTCAAATTTGCCCCTTTTTGGGTGTGAGCAAAAACATACAGTTTTTGTGCATCTCCCTTTAAATGCAAATGAGCTTCAGCTCCACTTCCGTTCAGAAGAGGGCGGAGTCTTTACACAAGCTTCAGAAACTCCGGCAATAACAAAACAGGCCAATCTCACTCATCCAGAATCCCAGAATAACCAGTAGCGAGTGCAGCCTTACGGAGAGACTCAGGAAGAGCTTCTGAATGTTAGTGGAGACATTTCTGTAGTTGTTGTGGAGTTACATTGATCATCTCATCATCATGTTTAACTTCTCCACAAGTGTCCACAGTTCCTGAGGTGTTTATAAGACAGCGGTGACATGTTCTGGTCAATAGTGTTCAGTGCTCGTCTGTGCTCAACCACAGAACAGTTTCAGGCTTTGCTGGATCTTCTGCCACTGCGTTAGAACTGGTCTCTGTTGTCGCTTGTAAAACCAAATGTCGGCTGGTGTGTGTAAACGTGCAGATTAAGGGCCGGTAATATTATAATAAGATCCTCTTCATTCGTCAGAAGAAGAGTGAAATCTGATCGGATTATTTTTTGACATGCTTGCAGAGAAAGACTGACCAGAACAAAGTTACTGGGTTTCACTTTTCATGTTTTCTGGGTTTGCAGAAGCACTGGACCCGATTATAGCACTTACACACATACAGTATATGAGTGTCGCAGCAAAGGGTCTGAATACTAAGGACCATGTGATATTCCAGTTTTTCTTTTTTAATAAATGTGCAAAAATGTCAACAATTCTGTGTTTTTCTGTCAATATGGGGTGCTGTGTGTACAATAATGAGGGGAAAAAAATGAACTTAAATTAATTTAGCAAATGGCTGCAATATAACAAAGAGTGAAACATTTAAGGGGGTCTGAATACTTTCCGTACCCACAGTATGTGTTGAGATGCTGAGTAATAAGTGTTATGACTGTATACAGTATCTCTTATGTCTGTCTAGTTTGATCTCGCCGCTGAAACTGCTCTCTCCGCAGAAGTTTTGCGTTTAAAGACCTAATCAAATATTTCCACTCAAATCAATATTTTGTGTCTAATTATTTACTCATTCGGCAAGTATCCGTGTAATAAACGGGATAATGTACATCCAGCCGGTTGTTATCTCAGAATAAACCCCTTCAGGTGTGTGTGTTGTGTGTGATCTCAGAATAAACCCTTCAGGCTGATGAAGACCTGATCCTTAATGAAGATTAATAAATAGCGTAACAAATGTATTGCTCATTGTCATGTTAGTAAATACATTAACCCTCTGAGGTCGAGAAACACGCCGACGCGTTTTGCTGGATTTTTTTCACATAGCAGCAACATAAACTTAAATTACTCCATCATTTATGGTTATACAGAAAAAAGAAATATACAAAAAGAATCTGTGATATTTCTACTTTTGTATGTGTCCACTTACAATCAAATCAAAACATTGTGCTTTTGTAAAATAAAGAAAATAAACAGGGTGTGCGTTCTGCCTCTCCGTCGCGGTGAACTTTTTTTTCTTGAGCACGTCTATAAACTGAAACAAAACTCAGCGAATACTTCTCACACATTTATGAGCCATATACCTTTATACACATTTAAGTGTGTACTTTTAAATGATCGGATTCAAACTGAAAACAAATATTCTCTGTTTAAGTCATTTGTATAAAACCAACAGGATGTCCAGTATCTCAAACGCTTGCTAATTATTTTTTAATTCGACACGCCCACTCGCGCAAAAGAGATTCACATGCAAATCTCCACATGGGACGCGAACGCCCTCGTTACCTCAAACACAAAACACCAAAACACTTCACAAGTCTCTGCTTTTCGTCGAGTTTGGAAGACACGTCTGAGCTTACATTGGATTTACCTCAGAAGAAGAAGAACGCAATTTGAAGACAAGAAAGATGTAAGGTAAGAAATTCTTACTTATTAGTTTATGGTATTGTTGCATAAACTTCACATTCCAGTTGAACTGTTGCTAGATATATGGTGAATATTATACTATTTAGACCCGTGTTTCCTGTTAAATACTGTTTGTGGATATCTGCTCAAACATAGATATGTATAACCATAATGTTTAATATTTTGGAGCGCGATGCCGTTTGAATGTATCATATTTTGGAGCGCGCTGTGGGTTTGAGTATCATATTTTGGAGCGCGCTGTGCGTTTTAATGTATCATATTTTGGAGCGCGATTGCGTTTGAAAGGAAAAATGCACCAAACATTAGGCTTTATGTTTTTACTATTATCTCATTTCATATCATCATAACGAATGGAAACATTTGAAGTAACATATGATAATCAATATATTTTTCTCTAGCGTAGTTGTTCTTGAAATCTTTTGGAAGATTTAATTTATTGTTATTATTATTTTATGCAGCACTGCGTAGCCTATGCCTACAAGGCACAACAAACCTGGTGTTCATTATATATTGTTGGAAACGTGTGTGTGTGTGTGTGTGTGTGTGTGTGTGTGTATTCTGTGAATTTTAAAAAGAAATTTTAACCAGAAAAATCTAAAATCTATTCCCAAAATCGTGCAGCCCTATAGTTTCTCTTGATATCAGTATGTTCACAGTTTTTTCTTTTTCTTTCAGGGACCAGATGCAACTGAGTCCTGCTGACTTCAACATTCACATGAGTCTCTGTACATGAACATGGTAAAGTGAAAATCAAACACCTTGGAAATGAAAGGTATGTACAATGTTTTTAGGAATGGCACAAAGGTCTCTGTCTTTGGATCATTGTTTTCAATGTGCTCTTTTGTCATTTGTATTTTTGGATTGTGTTGTGTTGTAAACAGGGCCTGAAGTTAACTTTTTTGACCACCTGCCACAGTAACTTTTTACCAGCCAGTTTTTTTTTTTTTTTTTTTTTGCCTCATAAAGGTGAAAAATAGAAATCACACAAACATTGTTCTTTAACTTGTAAGAATACACATTTAGGTGCTGCATCTTTTTATTCATTTGTTGTGTCACAGACATAGTCATATGTCATATTCATATATACTGACTGCTGCTAATCTGAGTCCACAAAAAAGGAGCAGATGCACTCCTCTTCCTCCACTGCTGCATCTTGACATGTCCCCACCACTTTTTGACATGTCCCCACCCCCACCAGAACTGGGGCCCCCCACACCCAAGACAAAAATGGTTTGGCCACTGATCAAAATTTGATGTTGTCATTTAATTTGAAGTTCAGTACGCTTAAAATGCCCGTTCAGCACAAGTCCGGTGCTCAGAAGAGGAAAGAAAAGAGAAGAAGAAAATAGAGGTTTTCTAAACATATATATATAAAAAAAAAAAGCGGTGACGGTGAAGCTGGAACTAGTAAAGTCAACGTAAATCAAGGTAAGAAACAGCGCAGCAAACGCTTACGAGCATTGTCAGGAGTTTTCCTGCATTTAAATTTTTGGGGCGGCCGAAGATTTTTGTCCCGCCAAAGCCGTCTCGATTTTTGTCCCGCCAAAGCCTTATTTGATCGGTAAGTGATGTAGAATAGAATGACTGCTGCGCCTGACAGGGCGATAACGAGCAGAGAGAGCCCCGGCCGCGCGCGCGCACTCTCACGTCTTCAAACAACTGGTTGAGCGCTGTCTTGCGCTCTCTCACTCGCGCATATTAATCAAAGTCAGTTGAACCGTTAAGCAGAACTAAATTAATATTAATATTACTGGTAAAGTTACCGGGTACCGGACATTTTCTCACTGGTTCCCAACTCAACATACACACGCACACACATCTGTGTAACTGTCATTGTACCATAACCAACGTCAGCTTTGCTTTATCTCATCTCATCCCATCTCACCAACAGTTTAATACTGTTACTCGCACATCCAAAACATCGTATTTTACGTCGCGGACTTAAAAAATAAATAAATAAAAAAACAGACGCAAAAAAACCCAACAACTAATGAATCACTCAATTCTCATTGGCTACCCGCCAATGTGGCAGGTAGATTGACAGTTTTACCCGCCAATTGCAAAATTCACCCGCATTTGGCGCGTGGTCGGGTGTTAATTTCAGGCCCTGGTTGTAAATAAATCCAAACAATCTAAAAGCCATTCTTTTTTAAATCTCCTCATTCTTTGTGCAAGGTTGCTCTGAATGACAGGGCCTGATCGCTCCTAATAGGGCAGTTAGGGGAGTGTCTTTGTCTTTCTCAGGTGTGAAAAGCTTACATATTAATGAGATGATCACGCCTCTTCGCATATGGCTTTGTCACACAAAACACGTCTTAGAAATTTTAAATCAATATATTGTCTTATCTGAATGATAGGGTGATTTTCACATAGTTTTGGAGCAAATATTCTAGGCTATGTCATACAATTTTCAAAAGTCTTGTGAAGAAATAATCAGTATGGGTTTCATGGCCTTATTTCAGGGAGAATTTTTTTTTGTATTTTCACAAACCACGCATAAATGTCATTATCTCAAAACTACAAACTTTTACATACATGCTGCTGATATATTATTGTAGCAGAGTTTGTGCTGAATACAGTGTAATTAGACTTTAGCCATGAAAATGTCACTAGTAACAGAAAAAAACACAAATGTCAGAGCATGTCAGAACACCTCCATGGCCCAGAAAACAGCTCAGACCTCAGAGGGTTAACTAACGTTAACTAATTAACCTTATTGTTATCGGTTTTCAAATATAAAGAATTATCAGTGATCGGTATCAACCAAAACGTTCATATCGGTGCCTCCCTACATTTGAATGATTTATCTCTGATACGAGAGCGTCTGGTGTAACAGGAGTGTGTGTGTGTGTGTCTCATGCATCCCGTCGTCACTCGGGCTCGTCCGGCTCTCGCTGTGGCCATTAGCCCCGACACACACGTCCTCGCGCTCCTAAAACCCCTCTAATTATTTCCTTGGGCAGCAGCCGCGAGATGGAAGGTAATTTCTAACCTTTCTGGTGCACCTGGGGAACTCCTCGCGGGAGCCAAGGTGTCTGTGTGGCATTCAGCATCAAAACATGACCTTTAATGGCCGCTCCGAGAGCAGTTGGCACTGGTGCCACACAACGCCTGATGCTAATGTTGATGAGTAATTTATGCAGCCGCCGTCTGAACCGCGCACGCTTAGGTAGCGGAGAGAGAGAGAGAGAGAGAGAGAGAGAGAGAGAGACGGGTGAAGACAGCCATCAGTGAGACACGCCGAGGTTAAAGATGATCGGGAGGGGTTGTTATTTAGGACCAGAGAGAGAGAGAGAGAGAGAGAGAGAGATGGCATGAGCGAGAGAGAGAGACACACACACACACAGAGAGAGAGAGAGAGAGAGAGAGAGAGAGATGAGCAGGTGGGGTAATTATGTCGAACACGTTCAGATGGACCTCAGGATTGTTCTACTCGGCCCGACCGGCATGTCTGACCTTTAGGGGGATTTTATTCGTGCAGATTGCAGACGAGACGAGTGTGTGTTACAGAAAACTCACTGTTACCTGAAGAAGACGTAACACCACTTACTGTCATTAGCAGGCAAAGGGAAAAAAGCTGAATAATGGCATGTGTTTTTAATGCAAATAGTGAAACTAAATAGAGTTTTATGGCTGGTTGTAAATCTTAAAGTGGACATATCATGAAAATACACTCAACTAAAGGATTATTAGGAACACCATACTAATACTGTGTTTGACTCCCTTTCGCCTTCAGAACTGCCTTAATTCTACGTGGCATTGATTCAACAAGGTGCTGAAAGCATTCTTTAGAAATGTTGGCCCATATTGATAGGATAGCATCTTGCAGTTGATGGAGATTTGTGGGATGCACATCCAGGGCACGAAGCTCCCGTTCCACCACATCCCAAAGATGCTCTATTGAGTTGAGATCTGGTGACTGTGGAGGCCATTTTAGTACAGTGAACTCATTGCCATGTTCAAGAAACCAATTTGAAATGATTCGAGCTTTGTGACATGGTGCATTATCCTGCTGGAAGTAGCCATCAGAGGATGGGTACATGGTGGTCATAAAGGGATGGACAATGGTCAGAAACAATGCTCAGGTAGGCCGTGGCATTTAAACGATGCCCAATTGGCACTAAGGGGCCTAAAGTGTGCCAAGAAAACATCCCCCACACCATTACACCACCACCACCAGCCTGCACAGTGGTAACAAGGCATGATGGATCCATGTTCTCATTCTGTTTACGCCAAATTCTGACTCTACCATCTGAATGTCTCAACAGAAATCGAGACTCATCAGACCAGGCAACATTTTTCCAATCTTCAACTGTCCAATTTTGGTGAGCTCGTGCAAATTGTAGCCTCTTTTTCCTATTTGTAGTGGAGATGAGTGGTACCCGGTGGGGTCTTCTGCTGTTGTAGCCCATCCGCCTCAAGGTTGTGCGTGTTGTGGCTTCACAAATGCTTTGCTGCATACCTTGGTTGTAACGATTTCAGTCAAAGTTGCTCTTCTATCAGCTTGAATCAGTCAGCCCATTCTCCTCTGACCTCTAGCATCAACAAGGCATTTTCGCCCACAGGACTGCCGCATACTGGATGTTTTTCCCTTTTCACACCATTCTTTGTAAACCCTAGAAATGGTTGTGCGTGAAAATCCCAGTAACTGAGCAGATTGTGAAATACTCAGACCGGCCCGTCTGGCACCAACAACCATGCCACGCTAAAAATTGATTAAATCACATTTCTTTCCCATTCTGACATTCAGTTTGGAGTTCAGGGGATTGTCTTGACCAGGACCACACCCCTAAATGCATTGAAGCAACTGCCATGTGATTGGTTGATTAGATAATTGCATTAATGAGAAATTGAACAGGTGTTCCTAATAATCCTTTAACCTGTTAAGCTGCAACGCCAATTTTGAAAAATCCCCAGAAATGACATACCCAAACTGAAACAGATACAGTTCATGAACCCTTTGCACTAAAAGCACAAGTATGATCTCATTTGAAAGCTGACACCTGGTAGTTTATTGTAAATGTAGAATTAATTATTGTCATAATGAAAAAAACATTTTTTAAATAGCTTCAAAGTTTTGTAAAGTTATTAGAAATTTATTTTTATTAAACATATTCATGAAAATAAAATTGAAGTGGGCCCTGGAGCAATCTAGAAATGCACTGCAGCTAAAGCCATATGTGTGACCATGTTATATTTAAAATCTGAAAATGATAAGTCTAAAACTCTGTATTTGGTTAAATGTTTTTCAAGATCATGTCAAATTACTTTATTTTGATTAGACTCTAAAAATGCTACTGATGTTTAGCCATCATCTAAGTCATCTATTCAGTCTATTGTCTCTATTGTTTTGTGGTGCAAACGAGCCCCATTCAGTCTCAGTCTCCCCTGCACACATTCACACACCTCTCCAGCCTGGTTATGGATCTAAATATGCATATCTTTTGTCTGCATTATAGTTACTAACGACTGGCTATTCACAGGCTATTCATAGGGTTTCAATCCCTAATTTATTTTATCAAAGTTCTCACTTATATTTGAAACTGTATCAAATGCACTAAAACATTTCAGAAAAGCATTACTATTTAGAAAAAAAACCCATAAAAGAATAACTTCTAGGTGACAGGTGCACCTGAGCTAGCTAGCATGTTAGCTTAGCACACCATCAATACACGACCATTTATGAGATTAAAACTATGTTTGTGCTTCAAACTTATTTTATAACGCAAGTCGATTGTTTTAAATAATCTTCTGTGATCTAATTTGGCTTCAGATAAAAAAAAATCAGAAAGAAAATATATTATTTATAGTATGCACGATGATAAAGTCTATATCGATTAGCATTACATTATAAATATAATCTATTATTATAAAAATACCTGGCATTGCTTGAAGAACACTCAAATATCAAATATCATTTGCAATCATGTTTATTGTCTTCAAAACGACTATATCTGCATATTACAGCGATCTCTGTGTTAGCTTTGTGTGTAGCTGCTATCAGTGACGTCCTTGAAGGTCACATGATTATGTCTCTTCTTCATGTTCCATATATGGAGTATTATTGTGCATATAGCGCCCTCAGGCTATAGGTATGAATTGAAAACACAGCACATCTCAGTAAGAAGCGCTCATAATGATTACATCGACGCATTTGGGTATAAATTCAATAAATATTATTCCTGTCTATAGAAATATGATGTGAATCTATGAGAATATATCAATATTTCTCCAAGTCTGCACATTTTTGAGCTAAAAGCCCTGAGGGACGTTGTTTTGTGAATCGCTGTCATGACAACAGCACGGAGTTTTTTTTTCTGAATGGACCAGCTGACGGTCATAATTCATATTAAAGGTATCAACGCATTTTTCCATTTCATAACTCCTGACACAAAATAAGACATAACTGTCACTATAAGTTTCTCAGAATACAATAGTTGTCAAATACTGAAACTTGAGTCTTATATCTTTTTAATGATGTATAGTTTGTCAAGGTAAAACATTTAATCTGATAGTAACTTTGAACTAAATAAATAAAAAAACGCTTCAGTGCGCCGACGCACTGGTGAGGGTTAACAGGTTAAGTGAGTGTATTTAACTCAGGTGCTGTCCATTTCTTCTGATCATCCTTGAGATGGTTCTACACCTTCATTTGAGTCCAGCTGTGTTTGATTATACTGATTGGACTTGATTAGGAAAGCCACACACCTGTCTATATAAGACCTTACAGCTCACAGTGCATGTCAGAGCAAATGAGAATCATGAGGTCAAAGGAACTGCCTGAAGAGCTCAGAGACAGAATTGTGGCAAGGCACAGATCTGGCCAAGGTTACAAAAAAATGTCTGCTGCACTTAAGGTTCCTAAGAGCACAGTGGCCTCCATAATCCTTAAATGGAAGACGTTTGGGACGACCAGAACCCTTCCTAGAGCTGGCCGTCCGGCCAAACTGAGCTATCGGGGGAGAAGAGCCTTGGTGAGAGAGGTAAAGAAGAACCCAAAGATCACTGTGGCTGAGCTCCAGAGATGCAGTCGGGAGATGGGAGAAAGTTGTAGTAAGTCAACCATCACTGCAGCCATCCACCAGTCAGGGCTTTATGGCAGAGTGGCCCGACCGAAGCCTCTCCTCAGTGCAAGACACATGAAAGCACACCTGAAGGACTCCAAGGTGATAAATAAGATTATCTGGTCTGATGAGACCAAGATAGAACTTTTTGGCCTTAATTCTAAGCGGTATGTGTGGAGAAAACCAGGCACTGCTCATCACCTGTCCAATACAGTCTCAACAGTGAGGCATGGTGGTGGCAGCATCATGCTGTGGGGGTGTTTTTCAGCTGCAGGGACAGGACGACTGGTTGCAATCGAGGGAAAGATGAATGCGGCCAAGTACAGGGATATCCTGGACGAAAATCTTCTCCAGAGTGCTCTGGACCTCAGACTGGGCCGAAGGTTCACCTTCCAACAAGACAATGACCCTAAGCACACAGCTAAAATAACGAAGGAGTGGCTTCACAACAACTCTGTGACTGTTCTTGAATGGCCCAGCCAGAGCCCTGACTTAAACCCAATTGAGCATCTCTGGAGAGACCTGAAAATGGCTGTCCACCAACGTTTACCATCCAACCTGACAGAACTGGAGAGGATCTGCAAGGAGGAATGGCAGAGGATACCCAAATCCAGGTGTGAAAAACTTGTTGCATCTTTCCCCAAAAGACTCATGGCTGTATTAGTTCAAAAGGGTGCTTCTACTAAATACTGAGCAAAGGGTCTGAATACTTAGGACCATGTGATATTTCAGTTTTTCTTTTTTAATAAATGTGCAAAAATGTCCACGTGTTTTTCTGTCAATATGGGGTGCTGTGTGTACAATAATGAGGAAACAAAATGAACTTAAATGATTTGAGCAAATGTCTGCAATATAGCAAAGAGTGAAAAATGTAAGAGGGTCTGAATACTTTCCGTACCCACTGTATATAATTATGGCGATCAGAAATATTGATTTCAGATTAAACTGTTTTAAAATCGTGCCTGTTTGTGTCTTATAATCCAACAGTGAACAAAACAATAGTCTCAAAATTTCATGGACAGATGCACTTTTATGATGGATAGATGCACTTTTATGATGAACAGATTAACTTTTATGATGGACAGATGCACTTGTATGATGGATAGATGCACTTTTATGATGGACAGATGCACTTTTATGATGGATAGATGCACTTTTATGATGGACAGATGCACTTTTATGATAGACAGATGCACTTTAATGATGGACACATGCACTTTTATGATGGATGGATGCACTTTTATGATTGATAGATGCACTTTTATGATGGATGGATGCACTTTTATCATGGATGGATGCACTTTTATGATGGATGGATGCACTTTTATGATGGATAGATGCACTTTTATCATGGACAGATGCACTTTTATCATGGATAGATACACTTATGATGGACAGATGCACTTTTATCATGGATAGATGCACTTTTATGATGGACGGATGCACTTTTATGATGGACGGATGCACTTTTATGATGGACAGATGCACTTTCAGATGCACTTTTATGATGGACAGATGCCCTTTTATGATGGACAGATGCACTTTTATGATGGATACACTTATGATGGATAGATGCACTTTTATGATGGACAGATGCATTTTTATCATGGATGGATGCTCTTTTATGATGGATGGATGCACTTTTATGATAGATAGATGCACTTTTATCATGGATGGATGAACTTTTATGATGGATGGATGCACTTTTATGATGGATAGATACATTTTTATCATGGACAGATGCACTTTTATGATGATAGATGCACTTTTATCATGGATAGATGCACTTTTATGATGATAGATGCACTTTTATGATGGATAGAAGCATATATGCACTTTTATCATGGATAGATGCACTTTTATCATGGATAGATGCACTTTTATGATGGACATATGCACTTTTATCATGGAGAGATGCACTTTTATGATGGATGGATGCACTTTTATCATGGATAGATACACTTATGTTGGACAGATGAACTTTTATGATGGATAGATACACTTATGATGATAGATGCACTTTTATGATGGACAGATGCACTTTTATGATGGATAGATGCACTTTTATGTTGGACAGATGCACTTTTATGATAGACAGAGGCACTTTAATGATGGACACATGCACTTTTATCATGGATGGATGCACTTTTATGATTGATAGATGCACTTTTATGATGGATGGATGCACTTTTATCATGGATGGATGCACTTTTATGATGGATGGATGCACTTTTATGATGGATAGATGCACTTTTATCATGGACAGATGCACTTTTATCATGGATAGATACACTTATGATGGACAGATGCACTTTTATCATGGATAGATGCACTTTTATGATGGACGGATGCACTTTTATGATGGACGGATGCACTTTTATGATGGACAGATGCACTTTCAGATGCACTTTTATGATGGACAGATGCCCTTTTATGATGGACAGATGCACTTTTATGATGGATACACTTATGATGGATAGATGCACTTTTATGATGGACAGATGCATTTTTATCATGGATGGATGCTCTTTTATGATGGATGGATGCACTTTTATGATAGATAGATGCACTTTTATCATGGATGGATGAACTTTTATGATGGATGGATGCACTTTTATGATGGATAGATACATTTTTATCATGGACAGATGCACTTTTATGATGATAGATGCACTTTTATCATGGATAGATGCACTTTTATGATGATAGATGCACTTTTATGATGGATAGAAGCATATATGCACTTTTATCATGGATAGATGCACTTTTATGATGATGGATGCACTTTTATGATGGACAGATGCACTTTTATGATGGATGGATGCACTTTTATGATGGACATCTGCACTTTTATGATGGACAGATGCACTTTTATGATGGATAGATGCACTTTTATCATGGATAGATCTACTTTTATGATGGATGGATGCACTTTTATCATGGATAGATGCACTTTTATCATGATAGATGCACTTTTATTATTGCACTTTTATCATGGATGGATGCACTTTTATGATGGATGGATGCACTTTTATGATGGATGGATGCACTTTTATCATGGATAGATGCACTTTTATCATGATAGATGCACTTTTATTATTGCACTTTTATCATAAATAGATGCACTTTTATCATGGATAGATGCACTTTTATGATGATAGATGCACTTTTATGATGGACATATGCACTTTTATCATGGACAGATGCACTTTTATGATGGAGAGATGCACTTTTATGATGGACGGATGCACTTTTATGATGGACGGATGCACTTTTATCATGGATAGATGCACTTTTATGATGGATAGATGCACTTTTATGATGGATAGATGCACTTTTATCATGGATAGATGCACTTTTATGATGGACAGATGCACTTTTACCATGGATGGATGTGCTTTTATGATGGATAGATGCACTTTTACCATGGATAGATGCACTTTTATGATGGACAGATGCACTTTTACCATGGATAGATGCACTTTTATGATGGACAGATGCACTTTTACCATGGATAGATGCACTTTTATGATGGACATATGCACTTTTATCATGGACAGATGCACTTTTATGATGGACAGATGCACTTTTATGATGGACGGATGCACTTTTATGATGGACGGATGCACTTTTATCATGGATAGATGCACTTTTATGATGGATAGATGCACTTTTATGATGGATAGATGCACTTTTATCATGGATAGATGCACTTTTATGATGGACAGATGCACTTTTACCATGGATGGATGTGCTTTTATGATGGATAGATGCACTTTTATGATGGATAGATGCACTTTTATCATGGACAGATGCACTTTTATGATGGATAGATGCACTTTTATGATGGACACATGCACTTTTATCATGGATGGATGCACTTTTATGATTGATAGATGCACTTTTATGATGGATGGATGCACTTTTATCATGGATGGATGCACTTTTATGATGGATGGATGCACTTTTATGATGGATAGATGCACTTTTATCATGGACAGATGCACTTTTATCATGGATAGATGCACTTTTATGATGGATAGATGCACTTTTACCATGGATATATGCACTTTTATGATGGACAGATGCACTTTTACCATGGATGGATGCACTTTTATGATGGATAGATGCACTTTTATCATGGACAGATGCACTTTTATCATGGATAGATGCACTTTTATCATGGATAGATGCACTTTTATGATGATAGATGCACTTTTATCATGGAGAGATCCACTTTTATGATGGATGGATGCACTTTTATCATGGATGGATGCACTTTTATCATGGACGGATGCACTTTTATCATGGATAGATGCACTTTTATGATGGATAGATGCACTTTTATGATGGATGGATGCACTTTTATGATGGATGGATGCACTTTTATCATGGATGGATGCACTTTTATAATGGATATATGCACTTTTATGATGGATGGATGCACTTTTATCATGGATGGATGCACTTTTATAATGGATAGACACACTTTTATGATGGACAGATGCACTTTTATCATGGACAGATGCACTTTTATCATGGACAGATTCACTTTTATCATGGATAGATGCACTTTTATCATGGATAGATGCACTTTTATGGACTTCAAAACAAACTGCCATTCACTGCCATTATAAAGCTTGGAAGAGCCAGGACCGTTTTTATATAACTCCGATTGTATTCTTCTGAAAGAAGAATATCATATACACCTAGGATGACTTGAGGGAGAATAAATCATGGGCTAATTTTCATTTTTGGTTGAACAAACCCTTTAATGTTACAAAAACTTTCTATTTCAGATAAATGCTGTTCTTTTCAACTTTCTATTCATCAAAGAATCCTGAAATAAAAATGTATATAGTTGTTTTCAACATTGATAACAATCATAAATGTTTCTTGAGCATCAAGTCATCATATTAGAATGATTTGTGAAGGATCATGTGACACTGAAGACTGGAGTAATGATGCTGAACATTCAGCTTTGATCACAGGAATAAATTACACTTTACTATACGGCCGGCCAAACTGAGCTATCGGGGGAGAAGAGCCTTGGTGAGAGAGGTAAAGAAGAACCCACAGATCACTGTGGCTGAGCTCCAGAGATGCAGTCGGGAGATGGGAGAAAGTTGTAGTAAGTCAACCATCACTGCAGCCATCCACCAGTCAGGGCTTTATGGCAGAGTGGCCCGACCGAAGCCTCTCCTCAGTGCAAGACACATGAAAGCACACCTGAAGGACTCCAAGGTAATAAATAAGATTATCTGGTCTGATGAGACCAAGATAGAACTTTTTGGCCTTAATTCTAAGCGGTATGTGTGGAGAAAACCAGGCACTGCTCATCACCTGTCCAATACAGTCTCAACAGTGAGGCATGGTGGTGGCAGCATCATGCTGTGGGGGTGTTTTTCAGCTGCAGGGACAGGACGACTGGTTGCAATCGAGGGAAAGATGAATGCGGCCAAGTACAGGGATATCCTGGACGAAAATCTTCTCCAGAGTGCTCTGGACCTCAGACTGGGCCGAAGGTTCACCTTCCAACAAGACAATGACCCTAAGCACACAGCTAAAATAACGAAGGAGTGGCTTCACAACAACTCTGTGACTGTTCTTGAATGGCCCAGCCAGAGCCCTGACTTAAACCCAATTGAGCATCTCTGGAGAGACCTGAAAATGGCTGTCCACCAACGTTTACCATCCAACCTGACAGAACTGGAGAGGATCTGCAAGGAGGAATGGCAGAGGATACCCAAATCCAGGTGTGAAAAACTTGTTGCATCTTTCCCCAAAAGACTCATGGCTGTATTAGTTCAAAAGGGTGCTTCTATTAAATACTGAGCAAAGGGTCTGAATACTTAGGACCATGTGATATTTCAGTTTTTCTTTTTTAATAAATGTGCAAAAATGTCCACGTGTTTTTCTGTCAATATGGGGTGCTGTGTGTACAATAATGAGGAAACAAAATGAACTTAAATGATTTGAGCAAATGTCTGCAATATAGCAAAGAGTGAAAAATGTAAGAGGGTCTGAATACTTTCCGTACCCACTGTATATAATTATGGCGATCAGAAATATTGATTTCAGATTAAACTGTTTTAAAATCGTGCCTGTTTGTGTCTTATAATCCAACAGTGAACAAAACAATAGTCTCAAAATTTCATGGACAGATGCACTTTTATGATGGATAGATGCACTTTTATGATGAACAGATGCACTTTTATGATGGACAGATGCACTTGTATGATGGATAGATGCACTTTTATGATGGACAGATGCACTTTTATGATGGACAGATGCACTTTTTATGATGGATAGATGCACTTTTATGATGGATAGATACACTTATGTTGGACAGATGAACTTTTATGATGGATAGATACACTTATGATGATAGATGCACTTTTATGATGGACAGATGCACTTTTATGATGGATAGATGCACTTTTATGTTGGACAGATGCACTTTTATGATAGACAGATGCACTTTAATGATGGACACATGCACTTTTATCATGGATGGATGCACTTTTATGATTGATAGATGCACTTTTATGATGGATGGATGCACTTTTATCATGGATGGATGCACTTTTATGATGGACAGATGCACTTTTACCATGGATGGATGTGCTTTTATGATGGATAGATGCACTTTTACCATGGATAGATGCACTTTTATGATGGACAGATGCACTTTTACCATGGATAGATGCACTTTTATGATGGACAGATGCACTTTTACCATGGATAGATGCACTTTTATGATGGACATATGCACTTTTATCATGGACAGATGCACTTTTATGATGGACAGATGCACTTTTATGATGGACGGATGCACTTTTATGATGGACGGATGCACTTTTATCATGGATAGATGCACTTTTATGATGGATAGATGCACTTTTATGATGGATAGATGCACTTTTATCATGGATAGATGCACTTTTATGATGGACAGATGCACTTTTACCATGGATGGATGTGCTTTTATGATGGATAGATGCACTTTTATGATGGATAGATGCACTTTTATCATGGACAGATGCACTTTTATGATGGATAGATGCACTTTTATGATGGACAGATGCACTTTTATCATGGATGGATGCACTTTTATGATGGATAGATGCACTTTTACCATGGATATATGCACTTTTATGATGGACAGATGCACTTTTACCATGGATGGATGCACTTTTATGATGGATAGATGCACTTTTATCATGGACAGATGCACTTTTATCATGGATAGATGCACTTTTATCATGGATAGATGCACTTTTATGATGATAGATGCACTTTTATCATGGAGAGATCCACTTTTATGATGGATGGATGCACTTTTATCATGGATGGATGCACTTTTATCATGGACGGATGCACTTTTATCATGGATAGATGCACTTTTATGATGGATAGATGCACTTTTATGATGGATGGATGCACTTTTATGATGGATGGATGCACTTTTATCATGGATGGATGCACTTTTATAATGGATATATGCACTTTTATGATGGATGGATGCACTTTTATCATGGATGGATGCACTTTTATAATGGATAGACACACTTTTATGATGGACATATGCACTTTTATCATGGACAGATGCACTTTTATCATGGACAGATGCACTTTTATCATGGACAGATTCACTTTTATCATGGATAGATGCACTTTTATCATGGATAGATGCACTTTTATGGACTTCAAAACAAACTGCCATTCACTGCCATTATAAAGCTTGGAAGAGCCAGGACCGTTTTTATATAACTCCGATTGTATTCTTCTGAAAGAAGAATATCATATACACCTAGGATGACTTGAGGGAGAATAAATCATGGGCTAATTTTCATTTTTGGGTGAACAAACCCTTTAATGTTACAAAAACTTTCTATTTCAGATAAATGCTGTTCTTTTCAACTTTCTATTCATCAAAGAATCCTGAAATAAAAATGTATATAGTTGTTTTCAACATTGATAACAATCATAAATGTTTCTTGAGCATCAAGTCATCATATTAGAATGATTTGTGAAGGATCATGTGACACTGAAGACTGGAGTAATGATGCTGAACATTCAGCTTTGATCACAGGAATAAATTACACTTTACTATATATTCACATAGAAAACAGCTGATTTACACTGGAATCATATTTCACTGTTTTACTGTATTTTTGATCAAATAAATGCAGCCTTGGAGAGTCTTCTTTTAAAAACATTAATAATCTTACCGATCAAAAACTTTGACTGGAAGTGTACCTTTTTTCTGTGTTTCACAAGCTTCACAGATGTCCACTAGACGTGTCTTACAGTAAACTATGTTTCTTGATAGGATGCTGATAAAGCTGAACCCCTCGTGGAGCCGGAGCGCTTCTTTAATTGCGAGAGAAACACACATAATGCTTATTTGTCATCCAGCGGGAAGCGAAGACACACTGATGTATTCCAGGGCGGAAAATGTCAGAAATCCTGACACGGTTCCACATGGCCTAACTAAAGGTCCCGCTCTCTCTCTCTCTCTCTCTCTCTCATTCTCTCTCTCTCTCTCTCTCATTCTCTCTCTCTCTCTCTCATTCTCTCCCTCTCTCTCTCTCATTATCTCTCTCTCTCTCTCTCTCATTCTCTCCCTCTCTCTCTCTCTCTCTCTCTCTCTCTCTCTCTCTCTCTCGCTCTCTCATTCTCTTCCCCTCTCTCTCTCTCTCTCTCTCTCTCTCATTCTCTCTCTCTCTCTCTCAAAAAAAAAAAAATGCTTTGCTGGCATGACTGTAAATATTAATACAATATTGCTAAAGCTTGGAATACATAGAATAATAGTAAAAACATCACAATAATAAAATATTATAACATAACTTAAATTTAAATAAACAGTGTAACAAATTAGAACATGTGTGAACATTTAATACCACAGTGTTTTAACATATATACACACACACACACACACACACACACACACACACACACTCACTCCCTCTCCCTCTCTCCCTCTCTCGGAAAAACATGAGTCATTTCCCTGAGAGCGCGCGCATCCGTCGCGAGACAGCCGCATGTCAGAGGTTGAAGCAGGTGCGCGCACACACACACACACACACACACACACACACACACACACACACACACACACACTCCCTAAGGTGCTAAGTGTTAGGAGAAGACGACACAGAAACAATGGCTCTAAAATAGCATTGGCAGTCAGCGCTAAACACACACACACACCCCGTAAAGATGTACTTAACTCCGCGCGCCGGGGATTGTGCCATTTATATTAGCAGCGCCCCATCCTGCTCGCTAATGGCAGGGTTATTAACATAACAAACTTAAACGCTGGATGTAAATAATACGGTTTCAGGATGCGCGCGCTCAGCTGACAGTATTTAGGCACGAGCTCAACATCTGTTTATGAACACTGGCTCTAATGATATCACTCGTGTCATTAAGGGTGGCGCGCGCGCAGGTGCACGAGAGAGAGAGCAAAACGCCAGGCGCACAAACCCATCATTAGCACAATTTTCCCCGCGCACAGATCGGCAGGCCTGTGATTTGAATCTGCGGATCACCTGTAATAGTAGTTTTTATCGTGCATCTGATTCCATACATTTAGCGGGTAAACGGCCTGAAAGCGCGTTTGTGTCGCCAGCTGCAGCCGGATCTCTTCTCTGGCGCTGATGCTGATGGGTTTCAGACTTACAGAGACACAGAAGCCCTGCCTATCATATTCTCTGCTTCCTCTACACGCTCGTAATTACGTTAATTATTGATTTTTCTGTGCGGAACAATGCGAAGGAACCCCGGTTTCTGCGCGCGCGGGTTCGGGTGCGCAGGTTTAGCGCGGGCGTAATTAACAGGGCGTGTCTTTATGATGTTCATCTTTCTCTGCGATGCAAACAAATTAAACTATTTTGACAATATTCCTCCAAGACTGGACATGAGTGAATCCCTGGAGCACAAGGCTGCATTTATTTGATCAAAAATACAGTAAAACAGTGAAATATGATTCCAGTGTAAATCATCTGTGAATATATAGATAGTGTAATTTATTCCTGTGATCAAAGCTGATTTTCAGCATCATTACTCCAGTCTTCAGTGTCACATGATCCTTCAGAAATCATTCTAATATGATGATTTGATGATCAAGAAACATTTATGATTATTATCAGTGTTGAAAACAGTTGTGCTGCTGCAGTCATTTTATTTTTAAAGGAGTAGTTCACTTCAGAATTAAAATGTCCTGATAATGTACTCTCCAGCCAAAGTTCAAAAGAACAGCATTTACTTGAAACAGAATCTTTTGTAACATTAGAAACGTCTTTCCTGTCACTTTTGAACAATTTAATGCGTCTTTGATCAATAAAAGTATTAACTCTTAGTAGCGTATTAACTTGGCAAAACTTCCAAACTCATAACCCAGAAGTACTTCATAGCAGCTTTTGATTGAAAACCGACACTGTTTTCTTTTGTTTAGTGTTCCTACATAGAAAATATTCATCAAAAGTAGTTTGTTTAGGAGTTTGATGTGCGACTGTGGCTTCAGGGTTATTGAGGAACTTCTCCTCAGTATTTTTCTTTCCTCCCTCGACAGACCCAATCTCCTGGCAGAACTCCTCTGATGGCATTCAGGCTTTTCTATGGCGAAACACAAACTCAGATTTTCCAGTCCGGGACTCTGGTAATGGCCAGACGTTCGCGGTCCGTGAGCGTTCCCGCCCGCGGCTAATGAAACCCCAAGATGATGGAGACACAAACATTAGCATTAGCATTAGATCGCCCCGGCCTCTTTCTGCCCAACAACACCATCTATGAGTGCAGAGCGTTCGTCCTCGACCTCCAGAATCCTCCATTAACACGCGATGATGAGCTAATGTCACGGGGCGCTTCTCTGACACTGAAGCTCTGATCTTAGAATAATAATAATTAACTTTATTTTATAAAGCGTCTTTAAAAGCAGCTTCTCAAAGCACTGTACACAATATAAAAATACAGTTAATAAAAATGAAATAAGTATTTAACATTAATGAACTACCTTAGTTAACGTGAACTAAGAAGAAACAATACTTGTATTAATCTTAATTAATATGAATTTCAACATTTACTAATACGTTATTAAAATCAAAGGTTGTATTGTACTGTGAACTAACATGAACAGCTGTATTTGTATTAACTAACATTAACAAAGATTAATAAATACTGTAACAAACGTATTGCTCATTGTTAGTTGATACATTAACTAATGAACCTTTTTGTAAAGTGTTACCAAAAAAATAACAATAATTATAAACATCAACAAACAAATGCAAGTTTAAAAACATGTCTTAAGTTGAACTTTTAAAATGGCGACGGTCTGGTTTGACTCGGTCTGGTTTGGCTCGGTCTGGTTTGTCTCGGTCTGGCTCGATCTGGTTTGACTCGGTCTGGTTTGACTCGGTCTGGTTTGTCTCGGTCTGGTTTGACTCGGTCTGGTTTGGCTCGGTCTGGTTTGGCTCGGTCTGGTTTGTCTCGGTCTGGTTTGACTCGGTCTGGTTTGGCTCGGTCTGGTTTGGCTCGGTCTGGTTTGGCTCGGCCTGGTTTGTCTCGGTCTGGTTTGTCTCGGTCTGGTTTGACTCGGTCTGGTTTGTCTCGGTCTGGTTTGACTCGGTCTGGTTTGTCTCGGTCTGGTTTGGCTCGGTCTTGTTGACTCGGTCTGGTTTGGCTCGGTCTGGTTTGGCTCGGTCTCGTTGACTCGGTCTGGTTTGTCTCGGTCTGGTTTGGCTCGGTCTGGTTTGGCTCGGTCTTGTTGACTCGGTCTGGTTTGGCTCGGTCTGGTTTGGCTCGGTCTTGTTGACTCGGTCTGGTTTGGCTCGGTCTGGTTTGGCTCGGTCTCGTTGACTCGGTCTGGTTTGTCTCGGTCTGGTTTGTCTCGGTCTGGTTTGGCTCGGTCTGGTTTGACTCGGCTCGGTCTGGTTTGGCTCGGTCTCGTTGACTCGGTCTGGTTTGGCTCGGTCTGGTTTGACTCGGTCTGGTTTGGCTCGGTCTGGTTTGGCTCGGTCTGGCTCGGTCTGGTTTGACTCGGTCTGGTTTGGCTCGGTCTGGCTCGGTCTGGTTTGACTCGGTCTGGTTTGACTCGGTCTGGTTTGACTCGGTCTGGTTTGGCTCGTCTCGGTTAATGCGGCGTGACGAGACGCATGCGTGATCGGCAGAGATGTGAGGACACACATCCACCTGAGGAAAGAAGAAAAGAAGCGGCGTTCTGCCATCCGAGACCCCGCCGACACATCAGCCCTAACAAGTGCTTTTATCAAACACGGCACGGGCGCCTTTGTTATTTCTCTTTCACGAGTAAATTACACTTTTAGGATTTATTAAGACACAAAACAATTTTCAAATAGTGGGTCCAAAGCCTCAGTGGAAAAGCACTCATTACTTCTTAGCCCGAGGCGATGCTTCCTCCGCGCGCGTATCCGTCTCGGTGTGTGTGTGTGTCGTGTCACATCGGTTTGTTGAAAGTGTGGGTGTGTTTCTACTCTCAGCAGGTGCTTCTTAAACTCTCGTCAATAATTGAAGAGCGAGGCATGTTTGCGCGCCACAAAAACCCAAAGCTTTTGACATCACACATATTTCTCCTCCCTCCACAAAGACGACGCTTTCATGCTTTCTTTCTTGGTTTGTTTTATTCATTCCTCTAGCCAGAATCCATACGTTCGCTCTGAACTCCGAAAGACGCATTTGTTCGCTTGGAGTCGTGCCGGTTTAGATTTGTGAGCTGGTCAGTATCAGGTCATGTATATTCCCCGTGTGATTCCCAGAGCTCACGCTGGGCTGGTGTCCGGGATGCATTAATCATGTCTGGATCCTCAAGACAAAGGCCTGCGAGTGTCTCGTCTGCATGGGAAATGATGCTCGACTCCGTTAAACTCTCAAACGTGATCTGTGATGGGCTTTAATGAGACGTCACACACAGACCAGTCGCTGTCAGTAAACTTACATCAAGTCACCTTCATTTATACAGCGCTTTAACTATATAGAAGCAGCTTTACAGTGATAATAGGAGATTACAATAACAGAGATTGTTTAGGCTTTACAGCAGATCTAGAATAAAGTTATTGTCCAGATAAAGTTAGTTTTGATTGATTCACTTCTGTTGTAAAGATCATTAGTTATTAACTTAGGGGCCGCTAACACACACCGTTCTGACAGAAAACCCTTACGCTTTTCATTAGACGTATATAAAGCAGGATTTGAGTCAAACCTAAAGACACACACTGGCTATGTTTACATGCAACCAAATAATCCATTAGTAATCGTATTGACGGCTCAACCGGAGTGAAAAGCCTTCACACCTTAGGGTACGTTTAAACGACAACGATATGCTTAAAGGGATAGTTCACTTTGAAATAAAATTTTGGTATGTTTTAGCTTACCTCAAGGGCATCCAAGATGTAGATGTCTTTTTTTTCCGCAGTAGTTTCAATTTTGATATTTTTAGGTCAAACCGTTCTTGTCTGTCAGTCATATAATGCAGGTCGATGGTCACTGTCTCAAAGAGCATGCACAGAGTCCAAATTAAAACAATTCCCCATCGTCCAATTTAAACAATTCCCCCATCGTAAGTACACATTGATGGCCCAAGACACGAAACGAGCGGTTTGTGTGAGAAAACGAACAGTATTTATATCGTTTTTACCTCTTGAACACAGCCACGTCCAAATGATCTGAGAGCGCGGGCGGGTATAGATATATACACTAGATGTCGCATTGGCTACTGCGAAACCGTAGCCAATGCGACATCTAGTGTATATATCTATACCCGCCCGCGCTCTCAGATCACTTGGACGCAGCCGTAATGACGTAGAAATAGCGTAATAACGTAGAAATAGCGTAATGCCAAAGAAATAGCGTGATGAAGTAGAAATAGCGTGATGACGTAGAAATAGCGTAAATGACATAGAAATAGCATAAATGACGTAGAAATAGCGTAATAACGTAGAAATAGCGCAATGCCATAGAAATAACGTAATGACGTAGAAATAGCGTAATGACGTAGAAATAGCGTGATGACGTAGAAATAGCGTGATGACGCAGAAATAGCATAATGACGCAGAAATAGCGTAATAACGTAGAAATAGTGTGATGACGTAGAAATAGTGTAATAACGTAGAAATAGCGTAATGACGTAGAAATAGCGTGATGACGTAGAAATAGCGTGAAGTAGAAATAGCGTAATGACGTAGAAATAGCGTGATGACAGAAATAGCGTGATGACGTAGAAATAGCGTGAAGTAGAAATAGCGTAATGACGTAGAAATAGCGTGATGACAGAAATAGTGTAATAACGTAGAAATAGCGTAATGATGTAGAAATAGCGTAATGATGTAGAAATAGCGTGATGACGTAGAAATAGCGTAATGACGTAGAAATAGCGTAATGATGTAGAAATAGTGTAATAACGTAGAAATAGCGTAATGATGTAGAAATAGCGTAATGACGTAGAAATAGCGTGATGATAGAAATAGTGTAATAACGTAGAAATAGCGTAATGATGTAGAAATAGCGTAATGATGTAGAAATAGCGTGATGACGTAGAAATAGCATAATGACGTAGAAATAGCATAAATGACGTAGAAATAGCGTAATAACGTAGAAATAGCGTAATGCCATAGAAATAACGTAATGACGTAGAAATAGCGTAATGACGTAGAAATAGCGTGATGACGTAGAAATAGCGTGATGACGCAGAAATAGCATAATGACGCAGAAATAGCGTAATAACGTAGAAATAGTGTGATGATGTAGAAATAGTGTAATAACGTAGAAATAGCGTAATGACGTAGAAATAGCGTGATGACGTAGAAATAGCGTGAAGTAGAAATAGCGTAATGACGTAGAAATAGCGTGATGACAGAAATAGCGTGATGACGTAGAAATAGCGTGAAGTAGAAATAGCGTAATGACGTAGAAATAGCGTGATGACAGAAATAGTGTAATAACGTAGAAATAGCGTAATGATGTAGAAATAGCGTAATGATGTAGAAATAGCGTGATGACGTAGAAATAGCGTAATGACGTAGAAATAGCGTAATGATGTAGAAATAGCGTAATGACGTAGAAATAGCGTGATGATAGAAATAGTGTAATAACGTAGAAATAGCGTAATGATGTAGAAATAGCGTGATGACGTAGAAATAGCGTAATGACGTAGAAATAGTGTAATGACGTAGAAATAGCGTAATGACAGAAATAGCGTAAGGATGTAGAAATAGAAAACACCATTGTCGTGTAAATTAACGTGTAAATTGTGTTTTTAGTTGAAAACGGTGTCATCGTGTCTTAAATCTATCCCGATTTGAATCTTGTGTTTATAAACGGAATGAATCAATCGGAATGAATTCAGTCCAACTGAAACAAAAGTTGTGCATGTAGTCAAGTAGCCAGTGACATTGTTGACATCGTTGACTAGTCGACTAGCTTCTGCATTGCAGGACAGATGACCTTTGACCTCTGACCTCAGGCCTTCTTTAGGAGGGTTGTGACTTGTTTTCCAGTCACAATATCTAAAAATATTTGAACAGAATAAATCTGCTTGAGAAGCAACAGTGCATGAGATTTGTTTTCATAGATATTTTGCCTTGTTCACAAATTTTTATTTAAAATCTGTTCAAAAAAGTATGGAAGCTTTTTTCTGCCGTGGAATAAAGTTAAAGTTAAAGTTAAACCTTTCCAGGTTTTATTTTTTCTTCTTTTTATTTTAAATGATAGTGTTTAACTCTTTTTTTTTTTTTGTGCTTTACAAATAAATTGAGATTAAGATCTTGTTTCAAGGACTTTTAGATATTTCACTGGAAAATTGGCACAAATATTTGAACATAAATATATATCATATATAAATATATATTATAAATATAATATAATACACTTTTACACGTTTGGAGTGTACAATAAAGGAACCGATAATAAAAAGTTCTATAAAAAGAGGAAACCTAACACTGCTTTGTCCGTATACAGGGATGAATGTTTACAGTGTAAGGTTAGGGTTAGAATGGGAACAGACCCTGAAAGCATTACATTTTAATTTGATTGAATTATTTGTTCAGAGTTGATTATCATCTTAGTTTTATGCAGTTGTATTTCTACTGTGTTCTTGTTAAATAAAGTGTGTGTGTATTCTCCTTAGTCACGTGATTACAGAACGCGACGGCTCTGTTGACATTCCTACTTCACTTATTGAAACATTTCTGTTGCATTACACATTAAATGGAGTTAAATCTGTTGAATAATGTGAATGAGTTCATGACCCTATTTATTATTTCTTAGTCATGAAGACACAGATGTGTTTATTTATAGACTAAAATCCTTGATAATAAACAAAATAATTCATTAGAAAACATGTATGTGTGTGTGTGTGTGTGTGTGTGTGTGTGTGAGAATGCCAGAATGCCTCTCTCTCTCTCTCTCTCTCTCTCTCTCTCTCTCTCTCTCTCCTGATCAGTATTCCTGGTCTGTTAATTAGCGTTTGGAATATTCCGGCCGTTACTTCTCTGACAGGTGCAGTCGTTCTGCTGGGGTCCAAGACTCTGAGAGACTCGACATGAGAAAGATTCTCAAACACACACACACTGAACGTGTTAATTTCATCCCCCATCTGTTATTACATAATCACTGCCAATGTGTCTCAGCTAAAGACAGCAGAAAAAACACTGAATACAGAGAGAGAGAGAGAGAGAGAGAGAGAGAGACAGAGAGAGAGAGAGAGAGAGAGAGAGAGAGAGAGAGAGAGAGAGAGAGAGAGCGCTCTGGTCAAGTGAAGGTCTTTATGATGCTTCACAGTCTTTTTTTGGCTGTCATATTAAAATAAACTGCTTTAAACTGCTTTTATTTTTTACACATGGAACACAATTCTAAAAACAACAAGACAAAATATGGGTGAAAAACAATAGAATTCACATAAAAACTGGACATCACGGAAGAGGATTAGGGCCTTCTCAAAATGTTGAGAATAAACTCATTATACTTGTTTATTGTCGATATTTTAAATATTTTAAATATTTTAAATTTAATGATTTTTTCCTCAAAACAACGACTTTATTCTCGAAATTTTATGAGTTTATTCTCAACATTGTATTTCAACTTTTTTCTCAAAATGTAACGTTTTTTTTCTCTAAATTTAATGAGTTTATTGTCAACATTGTATTTCGACTTTTAAAATGTAACGTTTTTTTTTCTCGAAACACGACTTTATTCTTGAAATTTAATTACTTTATTCTCAACATTGTATTTCTACTTTTTTTTCCGAAATTTAACACGTTTTTTCTTTCTTGAAAATACGACTTTATTCTCGAAATTTTATACGTTTTTTCTCAACATTGTATTTTGACTTTTTTCTCGAAATTTAACAAAAAAATTTCTCGAAATTTAACAAAAAAAATTCTCGAAATGTAACAAAAAAAATTCTCGAAATTTAACAAAAAAAATTCTCGAAACACGACTTTATTCTCTAAATTTAATGAGTTTATTCTCAACATTGTATTTCGACTTTTTTCTTAAAATTTTACAAGTTTTTCTCTCGAAACAATGACTTTATTCTCGAAATGTAATGACTTTATTCTCAACATTGTATTTCTACTTTTTTTTACAAAATTTAACACGTTTTTTTTCTCGAAACAGCGACTTTATTCTCGTAATGTAATGACTTTATTCTCAACATTGTATTTCGACTTTTTTCCTAAAATTTAACAAGTTTTCTCTCGAAACAATGACTTTATTCTCGTAATGTAATGACTTTATTCTCAACATTGTATTTTACTTTTTTCTCGAAATTTTACGAGTTTAATCTCGCATTATAATGCCTTTTTTTTATTATTGCTTGGCCCTAATCCTCTTCCGTAATATCCAGTTTTGATGTGAATTCTGCTGTTTTTCACCCTTATTTTGTCTTGTTGCTTTTAGGATACATTTTAGAAATGATTTAGCAGAAAAAGAAGTTGTTTTGGGATTCTTTCAGTGTATTCGCAGTCAGAAGGTCACAGGTCAGCGATCTGAACCGCCGTATCAAACGAACTCAATCCTGCCGGGAAGCTGTGGATGTTGTTGCAGCTCTGAAAGGTTGTAAATGTGTGTGAATTCCTTCCGAGGGACGTGAGCTCTTCCAGTGTGTCCCGACGTGGGAACGCTCGCTGTAATCGTTTGTTCAATTATTTTTCTTGGACGCTGCACCTGAACTGAAGCACAGACGGCTCGAGATCCACGTAAAGCGTTGAGCCCGCGGGGCCGGTCACATGACCAGCGTTCAGCGCAGGCTAAGACTCGCCGTGACACTGACGAGGCTCTCGGGGAGTAATTTACACCGGATTCCTCGGCCTGTTTGACCTCCGCTTGACAAGCTCACAAAGCATTTTTGTCTGTTGTATTTTACCACCGGACAGATCAAACACCGTAACAGTCGTTTACAGAGGAGAGGAAACAGGAGGATGTTACCTACACACACACACACACACACACACACTTCTGAAGTGTTAAACATGTCATGCATAAATGCCTCAGATGTTCATAAA
>NC_138738.1:42294002-42299002 GCF_965113295.1 Leuciscus leuciscus | reverse complement strand
CACATGACTTTCACACGCGGCTCACATTCACGTATGCAGTGAGATCCACACGTCACATGACTTTCACACGCGGCTCACATTCACGTATGCAGTGAGATCCACACGTCACATGACTGGTCACATGACCTTTCACACGTTGTTCAGATTCACGTATGCAGTGAGATTCAGGCGTCACATGACCTTTCACACGTTGTTCAGATTAACGTATGCAGTGAGATTCACACGTCACATGACCTTTCACATATTGCTCAGATTAACGTATGCAGTGAGATTCACACGTCACATGACCTTTCACATATTGCTCAGATTAACGTATGCAGTGAGATTCACACGTCACATGACCTTTCACACATTGCTCAGATTCACGTATGCAGTGAGATCAGTGGCGTAGCAAGTCAGTCCCGGGCCCATATGCAAAATAAATTGTACGGGCCCCCCGCCCCCAAGTACATCGAAGATATATAGACGTTCACTGTAGTGTATCAAGAAAATACCATACCAAACAATACCATAAAAAAAAACCACACTCTACCCAACAATTTTTCACAACCAGAACGGAACAAAAACAACCAAGGCTCTGCCAATGTCAATAATAAATAGCCTACTGATCTTGGGACGGCGGCCAAAAATGTAAAAACATAAAACTACTCACTCATTTTAGTTGCATTCTCCGGGCCTTTCTTTCGGCAAATTCATCCACGATGTCATTGTTTAATTCACGGCTTCGTACATTCTCGATGGAAAGAATTGCCCGCCCCGATAGTCTGTTTAGTAGGCTACGGAGACATGCGCTCCGCAAATATTTTTTTATTAGCTTCTTCAATTTTGAAAATGAGCGCTCCGCTGAAGCAACAGTAACAGGGACCTTCGACATCGTTGTCATTTACACTAGGTTTGCACAAAAACGGTCTATTTTGGGTAGTTTTTGTGTCGCGACTAACTTCTCCACCCTCTTTTTTCTCTTTAAGGCCCCACTTTTATGTTTGTATTTGTCCATCCTTTAATGTTCAATTAGCTAGCCGATAGTAGCCTAACCTAACCTCTCACACAGTGTTTTTAATTTTTAATTTGGCGCGGCGATGTAGCGTGCGTGATATAAAAAAATGACAGCGTAGTTCTTCTACGTCAGCTGCGGGGTGCAAAAAAAAATAAAAATGCACACTTTAAATGACAGATAATAAAGTAGACATTACGGAGAAACAAGAAATTACTACACATGACATGCATACAAAAATAATAAAATATATTTATTGTGGCCACGAATTTAAAATTACTGTAAAAGTTCCTCATGGGCGGGCCCCCTATTGTCCTGGGCCCATTTGCACGTGCATACCCTGCATGCCCTGACGCTACGCCACTGAGTGAGATTCACGCGTCACATGACCTTTCACACATTGCTCAGATTCACGTATGCAGTGAGATTCAGGCGTCACATGACTGCATGTCTATAGGAGACTCGTGTTGACAGCCTGTTGAATAATGGCTGTTTCCAGACAGGTTTCCTGAACACTAGTCCCGCCCCCAAACTCACCTGATTGGTGGAGTCAGAAGTGATGATTGAGCGTCACAGATGATGCGTTCTGGTCGTCTGGCTGAAACGAGAACGAGAACTTTTTCTATAAAATATTCAACAAGATTTGAAACTGTACAAAATGAATAAAGAATGAACATCTGTGTTTTTATTCAATTTATGAAGGTTCTGTACATTCAAGTGTTGTGTATTCTATCACAATCGTACAATATATAGTATGTTCTACATACAACTTCTTAAATGATTGATTAAAATATTAGCACAAAAACATTGTTTATACATCATTCATGGAGCGTGTTTTCTAGTTGGATGTTCCGCAAACGTTTTTTAAATGTAACGTTTTTTTTATTTTTTTATGTAACGTTTTTTTTTTTTAAATGTAAAGTTTTTTTTTTAAATGTAAGGTTTTTTAAAAAATGTAACGTTTTTTAAATGTATCTACTTGTTTCGGAACGTTCAGAGAACATTCAAAAGTAACATTCCATAATGTTTGAAGAATGATACAATGAAATGTTCCATTAACATTCACATAACCAAGAAAAAAACATTTTTAAAACATTAAAACATTCAGGGAACAATCAGAAATAAATAACGTCTTAATAACTTAATGGGAACATTAGCAGAACGTTCTTAGAACATCATTTCTTAGAACAAACTGAGTGACAAAGTTGAACAGTGAATATAAATCACCATCGAGAATGTTCTGCAGCAACTCACAGAATTATGATAAAACCTTTTTTAAATTAATTTTTTTTATCTATGTGACCCTGGACCACAAAAAGTCACATGGGTAAATTTTTGCTTAAATTGAGATTTATACATAGTCTGAAAGCTGAATAAATAATCAGTTGTTATGTTAGGACAATATTTGGTCGAGATACAACTATTGAACATCTGGAATCTGAGGGTGCAAAAAAAAAAATCTTAAATGAGAAAATCTCCTTTAAAGTTGTGCATTTATGTTCACGATTGTGTTGCATTCAGTCACACAAATATTTGTTTTATATATTTAAGGTAGGAAATTTACAGAATATCTTTACATAATATCCTAATGAATTTTGGCATAAAAGAAAAATCGATAATTTAGATGTATTGTTGGCTATTGCCACAGATACACCCGTGCGACTCGTGACTGGTTCTGCGGCCCAGGGTCACGTGTGTGTTTTACAGTGATCTCATCTCAAACTAAAGGCTGTTTATTATCTCTCTAAGAGGGAGAACATGAAAAGATGATCATTTTCTCATATTTTGTAAAGCGAGAATCTTTTCACTGCGTTGAGAGTCTGTTATGTGTGTGAGTCTGTGTGTGTAAGTGTGTGTGTGTGTGTGTGCGTGCTCAGGGGAAGCACCATTCAATTGTGTATGTCAAGGCCTCTATTCCTCACATCTAATGTAGTGTCTCTCTCTCTCTCTCTCTCTCTTTCACTCTCTCTCTCTCTCTCTCTTTCTCTCTCTCTCTCTCTCTCTCTCTCTCTCTCTCTCTCTCTCTCTCTCTCATGCTCCAACTGTTTTCTACTAACTTAAGTATCTGTCAGCTAGAAAACACACAGAAAGAGTCCGTCACAAACTCTCGTTCCTCAATCCTCCAGGGTTGGGAATTCCGGCTCTCTCCGTCTTTATCCAGAGCTGAGCACTGACAGGCCGACGAACCGGGGCGAGCGAGACGAGTAGGGCGAGCGAGGCGAGATGTTCTCTAATCAGGGACTCACAGTCTGAAAACAAGAGAGAAACCTCTCAAAACAGCCATCAGAGGGAAAAACACATCGGCCCAACTTACAAATCAGTCCGCCGAGGAACACACACACACACACACACACACACACAGACGGGGCTAACGAGAGACCGGAGTGCTTTACATCATGACACAGAGTCCCAGGCGCTGGCTATCATCATTATACATTTACTATCCGCAGAATAAATGTATTAAACATAACCCACACTGGCCTTCGCATTCAAAAACTACATTTACAAAAGTAGTTTATCATCTTGTTTAGTTGTTTATCAGATTGACACAATACTGATTACTTATTTATGTAAGTGATGTGAAGTTTCACGTGTTTTTTATCAGAAAGTCTCCGTTTGTTGGGAATCATTTGAGTTCTGCTTTAAAAACAACAACAGGAACTTGTTCTGGACGTTCATTCACACGACAGAGTCTGGAGAACGAGAACACAAACTCTGAAACACGATCCAAACTTCACAAACGTGGATCTGCTGACGGCGTACACATGTGTATTACGTGTTCAGTCTATAGATGTGTGTGTTTGAGTGTGTATGTGCGCAGGCGTGTGTCTTTTGACCTCAGCGAGTGACTCGTCTGGCCTTAAACACCCGATCGTAAGGATCCTGAGGGGAGATTAAATCCTCTCGATCCTGATCCGTTCTGTCGGATCATCCCTGACGCGCGTCTCCGATCTCTCCTGCGGGGAACCAGGGATATCATATGTAACCGAGACGTTCTCTATGTGAATATACAGTAAAGTGTCATTTATTCCTCACTGATTCTTGAGAGTCAGGACAAAACACGTTTTAAAAAACTTTTTTTTTAAATACACACTATATCAATTAGAGTTATATGTTTCTGCAGAGAAAGGTCTTAGCTATTTAACCATGTAAAGGAACAGGTTCTAAATAAAAACACATTTTTAACAAATAAACATGTTTCCCTTCAGAACTGGATTTGTGTCAACTCCGTCAGACACACTAAAAAGTATACAATTTTAATTCTTCAAATCCAACAAGAATCTAAAGTTCTGAAGTATATTGTAATAGTGTTTAGTTACTCTGATATGTAAAAAAAATACAATATATAAACTTAAGTTGTGATTTCACACTATTCTGAAAACTCAGATTTCTAAATATTTGCATTTTCAAACTTTGATTTTAATTTCAATATTGTAAAAACAAATTCCTTAAATAAATAAAACATAAGAGGATGTAGATCAGATGGTCCTTTATTACAAAAACAACATAAACCGAAGGAAGAATATTTTTTTCCCCAAAAAAATTAACAAAAACATACAAACATCCAACGCTGTTGACGAAGATCTGACGGTGTTGACGAAAAACTGACGGTGTTGACAGAAAAACTGACGGTGTTGACGGAAAAACTGACGGTGTTGACAGAAAAACTGACGGTGTTGACAGAAAAACTGACGGTGTTGACGGAAAAACTGACGGTGTTGACGGAAAATGTTTGAATGTTTTACCTCCGATTTGTGAAATGTTCACCTGTTTGTCATGATATGTTCTGACAATAAAGAGTAGTTTAAAACCACAATTAATGCTCTGTTTTCTACAATTTTCACTTAGGAGCAAAAATCTGCCTTTAAACTTGAAAGACATTTATCGTGATAATTATCGATATCGACTGATATAAAAAAAAGATTGTGATAATTTTTTTTGGCCATATCGCCCAGCCCTACACTGGCTTCTCATTTCTCTATCTCTGTCTCTACATATATAAATA
>NC_138738.1:42281502-42289002 GCF_965113295.1 Leuciscus leuciscus | reverse complement strand
AACCAGTGAAAGTGAGTCTTTCCAGCTTCAGCCGGAGTCAGATTGACCTGCATCTGCGTTTCTGAGCTTCGCCACTGGATGGCAGTGATTCAGTCTCTGAACTACATGTTCACAGTTTCCTTTAAATGTCAAGCCTTATTTATCTGTGAGCTGGAGATATCTGTGATATATATATATATATATATATATATATATATATATATATATATATATATATATATATATATAGAAACTCAAATGTATTCAGACTCCTTCAACATTTCTCACATTATCACAGTTTATTCGCTATAGTTTAGAAAATGGTAATAAAATATGAGCAGAACTCAGAGTTATGAACTCAGTTGATATTTGACTGGTTTTGTCCGTCCTTCTGTTAGACTGTCTCACACATGAATTATGTTGAATATCTGTCAGCTGTTAAATTTAACTACACAATTAGATAATACCAGTTTAGCTCAACCAGTGACCAAGCAATGCTTCATTTTGTTCAGTCTGTGTGTAAAAAGAGCATTAGCAATTAAAGACAACACACTTCAGCAAATCATGATCAGCTCAAAGTGTCCCAATCATTATTGCTCCCAAAGTTTTACTGGTAGTCACTGAATGAAGAATATTTGGATATAATATGTCACAGTTTACTTTATTTTGCTCTCCTCACTTACATTAATGAACTATAGTGTCCTGATCACACTAGGAATGATATCTGGTGTCTGAATAATCTTTGGTTTGACTGTATGTATATATAATGATGTTGGTTTACAGATACTGGTGCAGGACATGTTTCAGGACTGACATGGTGTGTGAGGAAGAAATAAAACTGCTTATTAATTCAATCATACCAGGAAGTTAGCAGTGCAAACATCTCGTGAATGTTATGCAATTTGCATCAAGTCCATTTATGTATGATGCTTTAAATTGCTTTTTTAATTGTGTAGCCGCTGATTATGTCACAAATTAGCAGCATTCACACTAGCCATGCACAGTAACCAAAGACTTTAACGAAACACACCAGCAACCGCTAATTAGCCGACGAACACTACCGGGACACGGATAATATCACTTTAAATATTCATGCCAGAGTGAGAAAAATCAATCAATCAATAAATAGATTTAAAAAATCTTAATGAGCCTTTGGCAGACGCTTCCTGAATGAAGCCGAAGCTATTAGAGAAAACGACATAATCAGAAATAATTCAGAGATACTGTGATGAATCAGACCAACACAAACACATGAAGCCTTTCACAACCGTTCCCGATATTAGACTTCCTCTTCCTGGGAAAACTTCTTAACTTTCAGGAGAAGCCAAGATAACACAAATATGTATGTTTGGCTAATATCTGTAAAGTTCTGAAAGCATTCTCTGTAGGGATGCACCTGTCTAAAACATGTTGGCTGATAACGATAACCGATCATTATTTATATTTGTCTTATATTGTCATTATATTTATATTAAGTCAATATATTGGCCAATAAATCTAAATAAATCTAAATCTAAATCTAAATCTAAATGTTTATATAATTTTTGAGAGCCTGATTACAAAAACAAAAGTCTCATCGTTAACAGCCACGTCCCAAACACACAATTATAATGTTCTTATTATAATTTTACTTGTGTTGCACATGTTGCATTGAAAAGCGTCTCATAATCCATTATTTATCAGCTTTAATACACTGGGCAAAATTTCTTATCGGGCCGATAATGATAACATTAAAAATGAACATATATCATCCGACACGATATAGTGACCGATATGTCGTCCATATCTGAACGTTCAAAATGTCCAGTTTTTTAAAATAAATATAAAACTGTTTATTCTTGGTTATTAGAATGTTAAAGAAACATTGTATCGTTCTTCAAACGTTATGGGAACGTTACTTTTCAATGTAACATTCAGAAACATTTATAAAATGTTACATCCAACTAAAATGTTTCAGTTAAAAGTTCAAAATGATGTTTGTGTGCTTTAACGTTATTAAAGAGCAGATAACTCTGAGGGAATGTTCCCGGAACGTTCCCTGTTCGCTGGGAATCATCTGAGTAACATCTCTTTTGTCCAGCGTTTTACGACTCTTAAATTACCGTCGACTCCAGACCCTTCGCCAAGTTTCCCCGCAAACAATTAATCCTGCTGTTGACTGACAATGTTGTCAGGACGCAGGACGGTTTATGCCGTTATTACAAGCGTTTCCCTGTCCGTGGCACTTTGGATTATTTGAGATTATGTTGTAATCCTCATAAATCCTCATTGCATTAAGATTTGTCCAAACGCAGCGCTGATGAAGTCTTAAGCATGTCGTCATTATTTCTTCTTGAGAGACGCGTCTCCTGTCAGCGAATCAAACCCTGAGTTATCAGTTGTTCAGGGAGAGATTAGCAGGAGACGAATGTCCCCATGAATCACCATCAAACGCTCTTTTCCGGCTCTTCACGCGTGTCTTCATCGGGATCGGGAATTACACGCACTGGCCTTCTCAATACACTCACATTCGCTCTCTTTATGATCAGAGTTTTCATATCTTTCCTCCGTTGAGAGATGCATTTCTCTTTATGTCTTTCATTACTTAAAATTGTAGAGCTGAGAGAAGTGTAAAAGCATTTACTACATCACAAGATCTTTCACAATCAGTAGTTCAGCTCAAAATGTTCAGTGAATGATAATTTACTACTTTCAAATGTGTACGACTTTCTTTCTTCTGCAAACTTTAACAAAGAAAAAATAAAGTCTATAATAAAATGATTGGCAAAGCACAGAAATGTTTGGTTTCTTCATAAACATCTGGTGCTTTTGATTCACTTTATCATTTCTGATAAATTTATAAAACAAATAAAATTTGTCTTTTAAAGGATTAGAGAAATGCAATTTCAAAACGCATCAATTTATGCTTTAATTTATCAGGAAAATAAACAAACATTGAGTGTTATTGAATATGTTATTTTAATTGTGTTAATCATTTTATGGCATCTTTGCACTAGGGTCTCATTTGTAAACATTAATTAATGCATTAACTAACAATGAGCATTACATTTTTAATGCACTTATTAATGTTAGTAAAATATAATTGTGTATTGTTAGTTCATGTTAGTTCACAGTGCATTAACTAATATTAACAGATACAACTTTTGACTTGAATAATGTATTAGTAAATGTTGAAGTTAACTAAGATTAAAGAATGATGTAGAAGTAGTGTTCATTGTTAGTTCATGTTATGTTTGTATATTTATTTAACTTACTTAAATTTAATTTGCCAGCCCAAATAAAACAATAGAGGAAATGCTTCTCAGACACACATGTTGTAAGATGTCCTGAAAGGTCATAATTCTGAGATTAGTGTAAGTTTGCTCGTAACGACACGTACAGTGAGCAGTGTGTGTGTGTGTGTGTGTGTGTGTGTGTGTGTGTGTGTGTGTGTGTGTGTGTGTGTGTGTGTGTGTGTGTGTGTGTGTGTGTTTATGCAGTGTGTGTGTTTATGAGACATCAGAAATGCAAACAGAGCATCTGGTGTGACTTTGAGGACTAGTTGTCAGGAGAAAGTAGGTTAGAGTTTGTTTTAAGGACATGTGACCCGACGACCTTGGCTGTGTTCCTGCTCGTGTCAGTCGTGTTCCTGCGGCCACACACACACACACACACACACACACACACACACACACCGGTCAGAGAGCAGCCGCAGCCTAGAGAGCCCATCACAAACACACACAGTCAAACGCAAACCCTCGTCGCTGGCAGTTCGAGGACGAGTCCAAGTTTCCCTGAGTTTGTGCTTTCCCACAATGCACTGCGGCTCAGGGGTCAAAACCCTCTAAACATGGAGATGTTAAACTTTGTTTAATCTACGATTTCAACACTAGCAGGAAACAATGGCCACATATTTGGAGGTTGTTGAGAGTGCGCTAGTATTTCTGGAGTTTACGCGGCTCATACGCACATGCCATAACACAGCGCCGCTCCGTCAACAGATGTAAACAAAACACTCTTTACGCCAAGATTCCCAGTCTGAAAAACTGTGTACTCTGGAGAATCCTGTGGAGCCGAAGCCCACGACACCGGGGCCTTCAGATGAGGTGTTTATACGCTCCTCAGATTCACAAGCAGAAAACAACGACTGAGAGCAGCTGGAGCTCAATATGAATATCAATAAGGTGCGTCACATGACACACTCTCAGAAGAAAAGCTCAATATGGAACCATGAAGGGGTTCCGTCGTGGGATCATCTTTAGTTAGATAGTTAGCAACTAGTTCAGTTAGTAATTAGTTAGCTTAGTTGGTTGGTTAGTTAGTTAGTAATTAGTTCGTAATTAGATTAGTTAGTAATTAGTTTAGTTGTTTGGTTGGTTAGTAATTAGTTTAGTTAGTAATTAGTTAGTTTAGTTGGTTGGTTGGTTGGTTGGTTGGTTAGTAATTAGTTTAGTTGGTAATTAGGCAGTTTAGTTGGTTGGTTGGTTAGCAATTAGTTTAGTTAGTAATTGGGCAGTTTAGTTGGTTGGGCAGTTTAGTTGGTTGGTTAGGTGGTTGGTTAGTATTAGTTTAGTTAGTAATTAGGTAGTTTAGTTGGTTGGGCACTTTAGTTGGTTGGTTAGGTGGTTGGTTAGTATTAGTTTAGTTAGTAATTAGGTAGTTTCGTTGGTTGGTTGGTTAGTATTAGTTTAGTTAGTAATTAGGCAGTTTTGTTGGTTGGTTGGTTGGTTAGCAATTAGTTTAGTTAGTAATTGGGCAGTTTAGTTGGTTGGGCAGTTTAGTTGGTTGGTTAGGTGGTTGGTTAGTATTAGTTTAGTTAGTAATTAGGTAGTTTAGTTGGTTGGTTGGTTAGTATTAGTTTAGTTAGTAATTAGGTAGTTTAGTTGGTTGGTTAGGTGGTTGGTTGGTAAGTAATTAGTTTAGTTAGTAATTAGGACATTTCGTTGGTTGGTTAGTAATTAGTTTAGTTAGTAATTGGGCAGTTTATTTGGTTGGTTGGTTGGTAATTAGTTCAGTTAGTAATTAGGTAGTTTAGTTGGTTGGTTAGGTGGTTGGTTGGTAGGCCTGTCGCGATAGTCAATAAATCAATTAATCGCACGATAAAAAAATTAGCTCGATAATTTTTCCGGCCGCGATAATTCCATTTGCATGCTTGTTTGTTTTCCTCGTGTCACTCTCTCTCTACCAAAGAGACTGGATGACCACTCTCGGTTCCTAGCGTATAGGAGGAGTGAACCCTCTTGTCAGTTGCATGGTCTTTGTGTGGGGAGGCGGCGCCGCGGCGCTAGTCAGTCACATGGTCTTTGTATGGGAAAGCGCCGGCGGGACTGCTTGCGGCGACTGCCGGGAGAGAGAGAAGACGCTAGTTGTGAGTTGGAGGAAAAAAAAAGAAAAAGATGGAATTGGTTTCAAAGCCAAACACGACAGCGAGCCCGATCTCATGAAAATGCGTATCTATACCACGAATGTTAATTCTCGTGCCATTTCAATATTGATTTATACGCAAAAAATTGTTTTTGCGTGCATATGAAACGCACTTTATGGCGTGTAATACGCACGCACTCCTCACCCCTAATCCTAACCAAGTATTTTCAGTGCGTAGCATATACACGCAATAAAGTGCGTCTCCGTCTTCCCGACAGTACACAATCACTCGGGCGTTTGTTTAGTCGACAAAGTAACAGCAGGACAGTGCAAAATGGTGTGATATGGCCTGTTGAGGCTTTTTTTTATTTGTTTACAAATGTCCTAACCGGCAGTTTTGCCTGTTATGGAATGTATCACTATTTATGTCTGAGCCTAATGTTTAATATTTTTTGAAGTGCAATTTTGTTTACATCCATTTTATTCATTGTTTTTGGTATTTATTCAAGTAATTTTTTTTGTTAACAGACACTGAGAGTCCATTGCTTTTATTGTTTTTGGTTGTTTTTCTTCATTTTTTGTGGATATTTAAAATGTTTTCCGTTTTCAATGTTTAATATTCTTAAGAAATAAAAGTTTATCGATCTTTGAAAAGGTGTTCCTGCATTATTATGACATTATCATTATATTAGATGAAAATGGTCTCGAATGACAATATTATCGTTTATCGCAATAATTTCTTGGACAATTTATCGTCCAGTAAAATTTGTTATCGTGACAGGCCTATTGGTTGGTAATTAGTTTAGTTAGAAATTAGGACGTTTCGTTGGTTGGTTAGTAATTAGTTTAGTTAGTAATTAGGTAGTTTAGTTGGTTGGTTGGTTGGTTAGTTAGTAATTAGTTTAGTTAGAAATTAGGACGTTTCGTTGGTTGGTTAGTAATTAGTTTAGTTAGTAATTAAGTAGTTCAGTTGGTTGGTTGATTGATTGGTTAGTAATTAGTTTAGTTAGTAATTAGGTAGTTTAGTTGGTTGATTTGTTAGTAATTTGTTTAGTTAGTAATTAGGTAGTTTAGTTGGTTGGTTGGTTAGTAATTAGTTTAGTTAGAAATTAGGTAGTTTAGTTGGTTGGTTGGTTCGTAATTAGTTTAGTTAGTAATTAGTTTAGTTGGTTGGTTTGTTAGTAATTAGTGAAGTTAAGGCTTGTTCGACTTGAAGCAGTGCTGCACAGACCGATCGGTGTGTGACATCAAAGTACCACGAGAGCAATTCAACAGCATATGGAGCGTCTAATTAACTAATTACTAACAAACCAACCAACCAAACTAACCTAAGTCTGCGTTCCATTCGCTCTCGCAGTACTTGTACCGATCGATCTGTGCAGCATTGATTCAAGTTGAACAAGTTAGTTTAGTTGGTTGGTTAGTAAGTTAGTAATTAGTTCAGTTAGTAATTTAGGTAGTTCGCAATTAGTTAGTTTAGTTGGTTGGTTGGCTGGTTAGTAGGTTAGTAATTAGTTCAGTTAGTAATTAGTTAATTTAGTTAGCAATTAGTTAATTTAGTTAGTTTAGTTGGTTGGTTATTAAGCTAGTGCTTACTTCAAGTTAGTAATTAGTTTAGTTGGTTGGTTAGTAATTAGTTTATTTAGTTGGTTGGTTGTTAGTAATAAGTTTAGTTCGTTGGTTATTAAGTTAGTAATTAGTTCAGTTATTAATTAGTTTAGTTGGTTGGTTAGTCATAAGTTCAGGTAGTAATTAGTTTAGTTGATTGGTTGTTAGTAATTAGTTTAGTTTGTTGGTCATTAAATTAGTAATTAGTTCAGTTAGTAATTTAGTTTGGTTGGTTGGTTAGTAATTAGTTCAGTTAGTAATTAGTTTATTTAGTTGGTTAGTTAGTAATTAGTTCAGTTAGTTAGCATTTAGTTTAGTTGGTTGGTTAGTTTGTTAGTAATTAATTGGATAGTCATTTGTTTAGTTAGTAATTAGTATAGTTAGTAATTATTGACTAGCTAGTTAGTACTAACTACTTTTAATTAATTTAGTTAATTAATACATTTTTATTTGTATAATATTTTATCTAGAAAAAACCAGAAATAACCCATTAAACATGAAAATATTATGCAATAATTTAAGAAATTTCTTCTTATATGGAACCTTTTTGGTAATATAGATATAAGATAT